>NC_081425.1:30759029-30974029 GCF_949786415.1 Peromyscus eremicus
CCCCCTTTTTACTCAAAATTTATCTCATTCAGTCAAAAGAAATTTGTTATGTCTTCATTACAATGTACAGCTGGTTGTGAAGAAGTTAGCTCTTTTTAAGAGACAACATGACAAGGATATTTGAAAACAAATAACACAACCATTTACATTATGCTCAATCTCAAGAAACACAAATAATCAACATTCCTCTCATGTAAAATACTTCAGACTTCAAAGGTAGCCAAATTATTTTCATAAGATTTTCAGCCCAGTCAATACTTTGAAATCACAGTCTTTGTGAAGAGTTGTACATGTAGGTTTTAATTTATCTTTATAAGGAAAAGTAACACTTATATTAAGATGACATTTGAACAGAAGAATATATGTTCATTTTTATAAAAGTCATAAATTAGGGCTCATTTTTTTCATGATTTGATAATAAAGATAGAGGCATGCAGCAGTCATGCGAAGCCTTTGCACATAAATCACTTAATTAAATAGAATCCTAAGGCATATTATGATCCAAAAGAGGAGGCAAAGATGCTACTGCCAAACTCAAGAGAATCGAATCTGTTTTGTTCAAAGATGAAAATATTTTGATGTATTTTAATAACTTTGATATATCTTTGCAAATAAACAAAAAGAAATGTGCTTAATTATTTTTACTGTTTTGGAAACAGAATTCCTTTTAGGAGCTGGAAATGAAAAAAATATTGAGACAAACAACAATATATATTTACTTGTACATTTTTTTACATGAACACTCATTGAATACTGAAAATGAGCATTTAAAGGAAGCTATAACCATTTTAATATTTAACTGATTCCTTGGCATAGAATAATCATATAATCAACATACTAAATAAATCTAAATTTTACTAGTTTCGAAAAAACAAAGGTTTTGATGCATAAGGCCAGAGAACTGGTAAATGGTAGACTCAGTTTCTGAATTCAGGACTTTCAGATTCTAAATGCCACACACTTTCTGCTATGAAATGTTTTCTTTCTCATTCTTCTTCACCCATTTTGAAGTCTTACTTGGTTATTTTCTACCAAAGGCGGTTTCCTTGGCTGTTACTATTCTTTGATGACTTCTAAAACTTCTCTTGCTAACCATTATATTTGAAATACTTTTCACATTGAGAAGTAATATAACTTCTTTCTGTATGAGTTCCTCAGTATCTTAACCTTTCAGGTTTGTTCATTTCCAGTGACTTTACCACATGTCAGAATTCTCCTACACCATATATCATAATGTGTAAACAATTAACAATCAAGTTTGAGGCCTATGCTTACCAAAACATTATCAGCGTCTTCTTGTCATTTTGTGTTAGTATATATGTTCTTCAGCATCACAGTGCTTAACCTGTTTAGTTTATTTCTGAAATTCTATTTTTCTTTCTATTTTCTTCTTTTATTTTCCATTTTAGTCACATAGCATAAGAAAAAACAAAAGGCCATATTTAGTTCATACATTTGTCTACTACAGACACCTGCAGTATGCTGTATAAGTTAATGAATCATCAATTTACAACATTTGACCATATTTGGAACCAGAATAATGTTTCCTAAGCTCATAATTACTTCTTCTATTCCTACCCCCATTTTATGATAGTCATTTAAATATTTTATATAGGCTTCAATAAATCTCCATAAAATCTGTGGTTTTAGTTACCTTTCTATTGCTGTAATACAACACCATGACGAAGTTAACTTACAGAAGAGAGTTTATTTGGAGCTTACAGTTCCAAATTTTAGAGTCTATGGCCACAATGTTGGGGAGCAAGGCACCTGGTAGGCAGGCATGGCACAGGAGCAGTAGCTAAGGGCTTACATCTTGATCTACGTCACAAGGCAGAGAGACAGAGATAGAGACAAGCAAAGAGAAAGAGAGAAATGGAGAGAGACAGAGAGAGGGAGAGGGAGAGAGAGGGGGGGTGCTAACTGGGAATGGTGTGGGATTTTCACACCTCAAATTCCAGCTCAGTGGCACATTTCCTCCGAAGAAGTGGCACCTCCTAATCCTTCCCAAACAGTTCTTCCAAATAGGAACCAAACATTCAAACACATGATCCTAGCGGGGCTATTCTCATGGTCACCACATTTCTTTTACACTTCTTCCCTATTATTGTGCCACATTCAGACATACCTATGATTTTTTACATTTGTTGAATACACATTCAGGATGAAGTAGGAGTAATTTACATCTATGGACCACGACCTGTGCCACTAAATGAATAAAACAACCTGCTTGTGCCCTGTTCTTGAAGACTTCGCTGTCCTTTCTGACAGAAGCAATAATCCTTGGCTGTTCTGTGCTATTTAAACTTTCTTCTTCATCCCTTCTCCTGAGAGGTCCTACCTTTCATTGTGAAAATAGTGTATCAATTAATAATCTGAATATCCCTCCCCTCAATCTCATGGCTTTCAGTCTCTGCTTCAACATTCTCCTTTTCTTCATACCACATTTTTAAGTTATAGTTTTTTAATGTTTTAATTAGCTTATATCATCTAGATTCCATTATAGTATTACAGTGTGTGTGTGTGTGTGTGTGTGTGTGTGTGTGTGTGTATGTGTGATGTATACACAAATGTGTATACATACCTATACATACCCAGATGCCAGGGTAATACATCAGGTTTCCTCTATCACTGTCTACTTTATTCTCCTAAATAGCGTTTTATCACTGGCAGTGGACTTCGTGGTTTTTGAACAGGCACAGTGGTCTCCCAGTTTCTTGTCTTCCATGGTACAAGGATTACACCTGGTTGCATAAACAAGCCTGGCTTCTCGTATGGGTGTCATGAAACGTAATCAGGTCTGCTTGCTTGCAATGAGGACAAGTATTCTCACTGACTCACATGTTCAGCCCTTCATGGTAGCATTTTCAAAGAAAAGTATTCTCACTACCTTCCCCCCATCTTTGTGACTCTACTTTTTAGCCTTTACCTCCTTTCCTCTTTAAAGTCCCTTGTGTCTTTTGCACTCCCCTCATTGAGACCATTGTACCCTTCTTAGAATCTTTCTTCTGGGATCATAGTACATACTCAACAGTTATCTCTACTTGTATACCTTCATGGAGTCATAAGGGAGGATTCAATAAAAAAAACAAAACGTGTTTTTGTTGTTCTGAGTTAGGTCACTTAATGTAATATTTTCCATATCTGTTCAGTTATTTATAGAATTCATTTTCTTTCTACTTAAACAAATGTCCATTGTGCATATGTACCATATTTTCATTACTTATTCATCTGTTCATGGTTATGAAGGCTAGTTCAATTTTCTTGCTTGTGAATAATGCAGCAATAAACATGAGTGTGCAGGGTAGGATACAAAGTCTTTTGGATATATGCCCAGGAGTGGTATCTGGGATATATGGAAACTCTATTTTAATTATTTTATAAATCTACATAATTATTTCCATATTGACTATTAATTTATTGTTTCACCAGCAGTGAATAATGGTTCCTCTTTTCTGCCATCATCATTAATGTTCATTGTTTTTTCTTTCTTGATGACAACCATTCTAACTAGGGTAAAATGGAGTCTTAGCTATCTTTTCTCATTTTTCTTTCTCAGTTTTCTAAAAAAAAATTATTCTATGAAAATTTCACATATGTATACAGTTAAATATTAACATATCCACACATACCCATTTCTTCCTTCCATTATTCAATGAACAAATTTCCAAAAATTCCATGATCAACTATTTTAAAGAATTAATTAATAGTATAGCCCACTATGTACAATTAATACTTCCCTTATGTACATGAGTATGAGTTTATTCACTCACCAGTAGTCACACCACAGAGAAAAATTGACTCTCAACCATATTAAATGCTCTGAATACTCTATTATACTCTGACAATAAATGTATTATATGTGCAGTAAAATTTATTCCAGGAAATATTTTCCAAACATTTTTATTCCAATAGGAAAAACAAAACAAAATAATAATAATATCCTCCTCCATTCACCTACTGGAAACATATTGAGTTAATAAACATGCTTTACACAATTGTCTTCTTTATCTTTATCCCTTGCTTATTTTCAATTTAGTTTGTGACTGATCTCCATACATGTGTATATATTCTACAGAAATCATTTTCACATTTTTAGAAGTTTCCTTGATACAGAATATTTATTGCTATATTTATTTAAAAGAACAAAATGATGGCTACTTGAGAGTATGGTATTTATTGAATTCATGGATTAACCTTATTTTGAATTTGATGTGTCCAGTACCATTCTAGTTCAGGAAATTGATAATGCATATGCTAAAAGCTACATGTATTCAAATATTTATTCACAATTAATTAATGTATGTGAACATTTTTTCTGCATGTATGTCTGTGCACTAAATGAGTGCCTGTTGATTTAAAAGCCAGATGAGGGCATCAGATGCCCTGAAAATGAAGTCACAGACAGTTGTGAAGAAACATATGAATGCTGAAAACTAAACTCAATTCCTCTGCAACAGTGACTGCTCTTAATTTAGGAGCCATTCCTTTGGGCCACTAAAGCTATATTTTTAGGTTAGTCTTAGTTTTTTGTTTGTTTGATTTACGTGTCTATAGTTACATAAGAAGAATGTGTTTTGTTTTGTTTTTTCAAAACATTTAGATTTCATCTGCTGGTATTTTTCTTTTTTTTTGTATGTATCAAGAGTGAAATCAAGTAGATAGAACTGCAAGTGTCTTTGTTAAGACGTAGGTGGGTAGCTATAGAGATGGCTCAGTGATGAACAGCATGAACTGCTCTTTCATTAGAGTTCTGCCTGAGCAACCATGTCTAGTAGGTTATTACCACCTGTAACTTAAGTTCCATAGGTATTTAAAGAACCTGGCCTCTGCATGCACCTGCACTCATGTGCATATGCTCTAACACTGGTAAACACATTTACACATAAGTAAAACACACAAGTTAAATATTTTAAAGAAAAACTTTTACTATTTGTTAGAAATGCATTTTTCTTTTTATTACAACATGGGAAAAATTACAAAATTTTTTAATGAGGATTAGAATCAGTGATTGAAATTTTGTTTTTTTTTTTAACCTATTACTTTTATTCAAACTGGATGGAATATTATCTTTATTGCCTTTCTAAGGAGATGTATTTTAATGATTGTCTCTAAAATTCAAATCTACAAAAGCAGCATAGAATTTAGTGACAACTTTTAATATGATTTCCTTTTAGATAAGCTTCATCTCAATGTGCCAGTAAATGGATGCTCCCATTACATGCAGGAATACATTCTCACATGCTGATGTACTTCCACACAATAAATGCTATCTGTTGAGAGTCCAAATCTCTAATGAATTCAATTACCATCAGATACCAAACAAAACAAGAACAAAAGAAATTATTTCAGCATATAAATGCCTTCTTCAAATGAGCCTTTGTTCTCCTACAAGGCCATGGATTAATTATCATCCTTATTCTAAGCATCTGGTTCACTGCTTTGATTTAATGAAGGGTTAGTTTGACCCCACACGCAGGCTGTCTTTATAAATCACTGGAAGTACCAATTATTACCTGGGAATTATTTATCAAAAGTAAGATTTTTTTTTTAAGGATGAAATGATCCCTACTTATCAAATAACTGATCTTGACAAACTAGATAGCTGACATGAACCTTTACAGTTGTTAAGAAATTAAAAATAATACATTTTCCCTAAAAAAAAAACAAGTGCTAAATTACTCAGTAAATATATACATTATTACTGTAAAGTGCTTGCATAACACCTTGCCAAAATAAAAACTTGAGGATTTTAAAAATGACATCTACTACTTTCTCATTTCCCTAGAGAGTATTTATATAGAAAGTACCAAGTCATTGTCTTTTTGATGTTCTAACGCCTTAGGCATTTTCTAAGGAACAGAAGTTGTGGGTTAGAAGGTCCCTAAAAAAAGGAAACTGAAAACTTTATTGTTAACTTCAATATTTGTCTGGACATAAATATCTTGAAAAAGGGTTGGGTATAAAGAGACTTGAAAAGAATTTGTGGAGCAGAATTAGAAAATTAAATTATCTTTGAATGAAACTATTAGCTCCAGCATAGAGATGCTGGTCATTCCTTCCAAATGACTCCTATCTAGAATATGAGAGAGAGAGAGAGAGAGAGAGAGAGAGAGAGAGAGAGAGAGAGAGAGAGAGAGAGAGAGAGAGAGAGAAGATACCCATAAGTTTTAGAAGACACATTCCCACATTATAGATGTTATAATCTGATCCTGACATCCTAATATGGAGGGAAATGCATAAAATTGGACCAGGTGTACATAAACGACATAATAAAGAGATCATACACCTTATTATAGAGATCACATACCTTATTTTACCCTAGTTTGGTCCCGAAAGAGACTGGAGGGATCACAGCGTGGCACACATAATGCACAAGCAAGGTACTCTTCCTTCTATTATGCCATGGTTGGCAGAAGGTATTTCCAGATAAGGGTATTAGCTAACCTGCAAGGATAATCACTAATTAAGTATTTTTAGTATGGGAAAGTCACAGAGTCCTACCAAGCTTTGAACTGCAGGGGTTTTTAAGCCTCCAAGGCCTGAATTGTCTGAGATTATCTAGCAACAAAACTCAGCAGCTAAAAAGGACAGTTAGTGATTCTAAGTCTCAAAGTAAACACTGCTGTTATAGAATTGTTAGATTTGGTCTTCTTGCTCTAAATGATAGAAGGATGGCTAAAAAATACAAAGACTAAAATGCTCCAGAGTTTGAAAAATCTTCGTTCATGTTTTAATAAATGCTTCAAAATCTGTTTAGAAATAAATTGCTCTGAAGGGAAACCTCTATTTCTGGTGAAAATTAAAAGTTGTTTTCTTGGCTTGTAGATTTATACGTTGCCACTAGCAAGATGATTTCTAAATGCAGTGACAGTCCTACAATTCTCAAGACACCACTCATGGGCAAAACATGCTGTGAAACTACCCAAGTATCTATATCAAAGTGTGCATAGCTAGACGAAGTGGGAATAGACTCTGTATAGCACAGTTAAAGGAATGCACATTGGTGGACTGAATGAAGAAGGTAGTCATTGCTTCTTCATGTAGCAATGTTAAGTGAAGACCTACCCAAGGAAAGGTGGTATTGTAACCTGCAGAGTGCCTCCTAAGTGGTACCTGATGGAAAATAGCATTTTGTGACTGCTTCTCTTTCATTTTGAGTGTCTTAGAAGGATGCTGGAGTTGGAAAGGAGGACTTCTCATAAACTGTTTTCACTCTAGTACCTCTCTAGAACTTGACTAGATATTAACAGCTTAATTAAATGGAACCTTTAATATTTACATTTACAAACAGAAAAATAATTCTATATTAGTATGTAATATGATACAAAGACATAATTATTAGCAAAAAATAGAAAATCTGATAAAAGGAAACACAAGCTTTAAAGAACAAGATTTGATTTGAAAATTGTTTTTAAGTCTAATTTAAAAAGAAAGAAAATAAATAATGAGGGTCAGTCACTTAATAACCTTCACAACATATTAAGAAATGTACAAGTCATAGACACCAAACATTTATCTTAACCTTCTTTTAAGCTCCTTGCCTTAGAATATTAGAAGATGTGATTAGTGGGCACTTTAATTTGATAAAAGAAGAGTCAAATATTCATAAACATATTGACAAAATTATTGTCAAGATGTGAAATTGATTTTTAGTAGCCTAGCATAGCAGACCTACTCTTCACTCCTGAGAAGTGACCTAACCACATGTTTATTTAAGAAGGTTCAGGATGTATTTATATTTAGTAACACACACTACCACGAACAACACAAAGAAATGTGACCATAAATTTGAATGGATGTACATGGGAATGGCTGAAGGTGTGAAAAAGAAAGTGCAAATTATGTAAGTATATTATAATCCCAGAAAATTATAGTAAAAATTAAGTTTTAAACAGTGGTCCTTCATCTGCAATCTGTCACAAAGATAAAGGATGTGTGTGGAGCTTGCTGATAGCTATTGTTCACTAACTCAATTATTCAATCAATAAATCTCAAAATCTGTTACTTATTAAACAGTGTACTAAACTCCAAAGAAAGATTTAAAATGAATTTTTTCATCATATTGTTGAATTTACTGAAAATGCCTTCTCTTGGACCTTTGGAGTTATAGTCTAGAGGATATTGGTCATTGGGAATGAGTATAAATAAGAATAAACTATTATAAATGCATAAATACAGTCCCTAAATTATCCAGTGCCTTCCTGTTTCTTGATGCTGTTACTTGTCCCGTTATATATTTTTCTTGACACCATAGTCAAAGTACAGTGCCGCTCATAACTGAAAATTTCAAGTTATATGAACTTCTTTTCTTTATAAATTTAATGTACTTCAGGCATTTCATTAAAACAATCGAGAACTAGTAAATATACATGGGCTTGAGTGCTTGAGTAGTGGAAGTAAGTCATTGCTATAAACGTTAAGCCAGCTTGGAATTGATACCTGGCAGTGTTTCTAGGCGTTTAGAGAAGTAGGCTATAGCTGACCTGGAATATTGTAGGAGATTATTTATTACTAATTCTGATGATGACTCAGAATATGGCATCAGAGAACTAGTCTGATATGGACATGAGAATTCTACTGGAAATGAGGAAAAAGCCATCATTGTTACATTGTGGCATTGTGGCAGAGATAATGGACCCATTATCTCTATTTCCTGAGACTGTGGGGTGAACTTTGATATAATCCACAAAGCCACTTAGCAAAAGGGGGTTGAAAACATGAGTTTTCAGAAACAACTTTAGATTTTCCTGTGTTATAAAGCATTTATATGACCTGGTTTAAAATACTTTGACACACAGCTGCTAAAGAAAATATATTTCTCCATTAATTTCTTTGAGTTTTTTTGTTTGTTTGTTTGGTTTGGTTTGGTTTTTTCGAGACAGGGTTTCTCTGTGTAGCTTTGCGCCTTTTCTGGAACTCACTTTGTAGACCAGGCTGGCCTCGAACTCACAGAGATCCGCCTGGCTCTGCCTCCCGAGAGCTGGGATTAAAGGTGTGTGCTACCACTGCCCGGCAATTTCTTTGTTCTTTGATAATTCTACACATAAATAAAAATTAAAATACATGAAGTAAGACTGAAGAAGATGGTCATATTGAGATGTTTTTGAAGTGAAATATTGTTACCGAGATAATTATATGTTTAAACCAACATCAATTCTATTATTTCAAACTGGTGGTTTATAAAAGTAGAACCTTATCCACAAATAGATTATTATTTTCCTCTGTGGTAAAGAACGTCATATGATGTATTGCTGTATAATGTTTCAATTAGTAATCAATTTTCATTTGTATTTGGTATGTTGTCCCACAGAACATGATAAATATGACCGTGTGATGAAACATACGGAAATACGATGTGGCTTGTATTAGATAACACCTACATGGGAACTCATTCAACTTCAAACTCTATTTGTTTTCCTTCTTTTGTGTTGATTCCTCCCTCTAGTCACTGTGTGTGTTCAGATGGCTGCATTTCAATAGTCACATGAATCCTCAACATAGTGCTGGGTGTAGCTGCATACTAAGATGCTGTAGTCAGAGCCTAGATTTCTGTAAGTGCTTTCAATCTGCAGCATTCTCTTGGCCATCTCACAAAGCTTTCTTCCTCATTATAACAAATTCATTTGTTCACTCCATGTCTATTATTTTTAGCTGTACTTTACCATAAATGGTACTCAGTCTGAGACGAATAATGGTGGATTACACCTCCAATATAGAGTGTTGTTAATCTTCAGGTCTTAAGTTCTTTCAACTACTATAGGATAGGTAGATTCCTTCTCCAAATACATGTAAGGATTTGACACTTTGCAAACTCCTCTTTAGTATACTTTTGCTCTACTTTAAGGTTTACTATTTTTTAAAGAAGTTATATAACCAAAGTTGTATACAATCATCATTACAGAGCTGTTTTTTTTACCTACTACACAGAAATAAACATCATTGCTACAGTCTAAATACTTATGTTGCTCCAAAATTAATATTTTAAAATCTTATCTTTGAAGACTTTTTGCTTAGTCTTATTTATTTATTTATTCACATGTGCTTGTGTGTGTGTGCATGTGTGTGTGTCTGTGTATGTGACTGTATTTCATATGAGTGCACTTGCTTAATGAAGTCTGAAAAGGATTTCGCTCCACTGTAGCTGTGGAATAGTAAGTGGTTGTCTGTTCTCTAATGTGGGTGCTGGGAACTAAAGTCTTGTTCTCTGGAGTAGAAAGAAGTGCTTTTGACTATTATATTAGTCAGGTAATTAGCACCTATTTTGAAGTACCACATGAATGGTGAGGCTTTTCAGATGTGTGAAGGATGGGTCTTTGTAAGGAGGGCACTAAGGTCTTTGATCATTCCTTTCAACAAATGAACAACACCCAAATATGCTAACTATGAACCAGAATGCAGACCTCCCTATATACTATTGTTACTATCCACAGTTCATACACTTCCCAGGCTCCATAACAGTGAGAGATACATTTACGTGGTCTGTAAGCACACCAATGTTTGGTATACTGTTATAGCAACTCAAAATAACTAAGACCTTCATTCATGTTATTTTACTAGTTGCGTTTAAGCTCATTGGCTTTACTTTGTAGTATTTTCTAGTATGATCTATGCTATGATTTGAGTATAAAATATACCTTATAGGTTTATACATTGGATACTGAGTCCCTAGGTTGGCACACTGTTTAGAAGGTTCTGAAAACTTCAGGAGGTAGGGACTAGGTGGAGGCACTATGACCTTTTGGTGTACATGTGGAGATTATACCTGGTCCCTAGTCCTTTACAAACATTTTACATTCTTCCCTTGTGCTTGAGGCCAAATCATCATGCATGTGAGCCCTCTGAAGCTGTAAGCCAATGAATCATACCTTCTTTAAAATTGTTCTTTCTGCTCTTTTCTCATGTTGATGAGAAAATCTAACTTTAATACTTCAATGATCTGTACTTTTTGTTTGTTTGTTGTTTGTTTGTTTGAATTTACTCTAGTGAGCTCCTTTGCCTATTTCTAAACTAGGGTTATCATAATGCTGATACTTTAAATTTTGTATATTTCTTTGGTAAAGTTGTTCATTTTTCTTTATAGTATAGTTAGTAGTAGAATTCATAGATTCTGGCTATAAAAATATGTATCCTTAGTAGTAATTCCAAATAGCATCCAAAATGGTCATATGCCAATTTACACTCCTACTAGCAGTTTCTAAGAAGTGTGCCATATGTCTGTTTCTTATTCAATGCCTATAGAAAGAAAACAAAGTAAGTCATATTTGAGTTTCATCAGTTTTACATTAATACCTGAGAATGTAGTTCATGATGTGTCTCAGTAGCACTCTCACAAGCTACTTTAGGGATAGTAAGAAGTTATTCACAATCATAATCATTGTGTTATTCTGACTAGGATGTACTACTTACAATTTAAAGGGTATTACTAAAATTTATAATTTAAAAAGTTAGGTTATATTTATGATATTCAGACTATTTAATGTCATCTGTTTTTTGTCAACAAAGAAAAGACTTTAGCCATTTAAATATAATAAAGCTTTATAAATAAGTGTATGGCATTATTTTAAAATCTATTAAGCAGGACACTTGGATTTAATACAGTTTTTAACCCTAACATTCAAGTTTTGAATAGTAGGAAAATAGTTGTATTGATGAAGACATTTTATACATGGCCAGATGTAAAGACAATTAGATAGACTATAAAGCATTTTTTTTTTTTTACTGAGCTGGCATCCTATAGCATGACCTGCCCCCAGCAACTTGCATGCTGTACATCAGCCACTGACACTCATAGTAACTTTACATTACCTACCCAACATTCTTCCACTGAACACTTTTAATTTCTTATGTCCCATAAGTTCATGAAATGTTTGAACAAGCAGAGCCTTAGGAAGTGAATAAAAATGCAACACTGTGGGGAAGAAGGTGAGGTGAGTTTTTTGTGTTTGTTTGTTTTGGGGAGAGTAAATTCAAATGAAAGATAATATCTGGCATGGAAATTGCATGATTACTGAAAATTGAAGACACTGAGTATGTACACAAGGGTGAGTTACTTAAGAAGGTTGACGGTTAATGCAGTTCTTTCTTTGTTGGGTCTTTATGTAATTTGGGTACCAGAGTAATTGTGAAATTAACTCTTTTTTTAAAGTCTGGTAAAATTCTGCACTAAAACCATCTGGACCTGGGTTTCTTTTTTTGATTAGAAGACTTTTAATGACTACTTCTATTTCACTAGTCTGTTTAAATTCCTTATCTGATCTTGATTTAATTGATTTCAGCCCCAAGTTTGATTATTTCTCACTGTCTAATCCTCTTCGGTTAGATTTTGTCTTTTTGTTCTATCAGGTGTGCTATTAAGTTGCTAGTATGAGATCTCTCCAGTTTTTTTAAATTATTTATTTATTTACTTATTAGTGTAGGCACTTAGTGCCATGAACTTGCTTCTTAGAACCATTTTCATTGTGTTGCATAAGTTTGGGTATTTTAAATATTTATTTTCATTCAATTCTAGAAAGTCTTTAATTTTTTTCTTTATTTCTGTTTTGGCCCATTTTTCATCCAACAGAGAATTCTTCAGTTTCCATGAGTTCCTAAGCTTTGTGTTGTCTGGTAGTTTGAGAAGATGCATGGAGTTATTTCAATTTTCTTGTATCTGTTCAGATTTGCTTTTTATCAGAGTATGTGGTCAATTTTGAAGAGACTCCCATGAAGTGAGGAGAGAAAGGTATATTCTTTTGTGTTTGGTTGAAATATTAGTATTTTTTTTAAAAACATGGGTATAATTGTGTTTGGTGCTTAGAAATTACCGCCAACACTCCCCAAATTATTAAATAAAGTGGCAACAGAAAGAACATTTGTAGCAGGAATGTTAAAAGGTCTTATCAATAAAATCAAACCTGAGGCCAGTTATTGGGGTGAATGCTAGAAAATCAGAGAAGCAGAACAAGTCACAGCTTCCTCACCTCACCAGTTCCTCAGCTGGTACTGTTTCCTCAGACTGGAAGCTTCTGTGTCCTCATCCCAATGGCTCTCAGCTGAATTGCTGCTGAAAGCCTAAATGCTTAACCAGCCAAAAGCTTAACCAGCCAAATGCGTAACCAGCTAAAAGGTTCTAGTTATATACCTTTCTGCTTTCTACCACCACTCCCTGGGATTAAAGGCTCACTTTCTGGGATTAAAGGCGTGAGTCACAATGCTTGGCTGTATCCTTGAACACATGGATCTCTGCCTCTGGAATGCTAGGATTAAAGGCATGTGTCACCATGCCTGGCTGTTTCCAATGTGGCCTTGAACTCACAGAGATCCAAAGGAATTTCTACCTCTGGAGTGCTAGGATTAAAGGTGTGAGTGCCACCATTTTCTAGCCTTTGTATCTAGTGGCTGTTCTGTCTCTGACCCCAGATAAGTTTATTACGGTGCACAATATTTTGGGGAACACAATACCACCACAAACATTGTCAAATTCATTTATGAGGTCACAGTTACCCTGAGACCCAAACCATGTAAACACTTAACAAAGCAAAAAATTACTGATCAGTTTTCCTTGTAAATATAGATGCAATAGTTTTCAATTAAACACTTTTGAACCAAATCTAAGAACACCTAAAAAAAAGATCATCAACCCTGATCAAGTGGGATTCATTCCAGAGATGGTTCAATATATGAAAATCAGAAAAAAAAAATGTAATTTATCATAAACAAATTAAAAGAGGAAAGCCACATGACCATCACATTAGATGTTAGAAAAGGCCTTTGACAGATCCCAATACCCTTCATGATAAAAGTCCTGTAGACATTAGGAATACAAGAGACATAATAAAAGCAGTTTAAAGCAAACCCTATATCAACTTAAAAGGAAAGAAAGTCCAAAAATTACCCTGAAATTTTGTTCAAATTTCAATAGGGATTGCACTTTATTTATTTGAACTGAATCACTTTTTATACCTATTCAATAAGAACTTAAAATATTAGCTAGAGCAATAAGACAACTAAAGGTGATCATAGAGATACAAATTGAAAAGGAAGAACTCCATCTTTATTTGATGATGACAAGATCGTATACATAAGTAATCTAAGAAATTACACAGGGAATTCCTACAATTGATAAACACTTTTAACAAACTAGGTGGATACAAAACTGACTTAGAAAAATCAGTAGCTCTTTTATATATAAATTACAAATGGACATAAAAAGAAATCAGGGAAACAACATCCTTCACAATAGCCTCAAATTAAAAAAAAATAATATGTTTAGGTAATGCTAATCAAGCCAGTGAAAAACTTATATGGTAAAAAAATATAAGACATTGGATTAAGAAACTGAAGAAGATATCAGAAAGTGGGAAAAAAATCTCTGAAATTCATGGATCAGTGGGATTAATATTGTAAAAAAAATCCATCCTCTAAAAAGCAATCTATAGATTAAATGCAATCCCAATCTGAGACAGATCTGTCTTGTTGTATGATAAACATATCAGAGTACACCAAACAGGTAAACCGTGCACATAACCAGAAGGCCATGTCTTTGATGACTCCTGTCTAGAGATATGAGCTGGACTTCAGACATGGGATGGAAGTGCCCAGAGACTTACTCCCATGTGGCTTAGTACTGATAAAGGTAGTCTCCCAGGAAGGAGGAGTTCCATCAGTACCTTAGTCACATGGGAAAAGAGGATGGAGATTCAGGATGGCCTTGAACAAAAATAGCAATAAATAGTTCTTCATCATAGTTGGTTAATCTTTTTCTGTCTTATTAATGGCTGAGTTTGTAAGTGAAATCCTCTGCTAAATTTGTTACTATTTCATCACTTAACTATTTTAAATCCTACTATTATGTATCAGCAAGTATAACATGACTTCCCATTACCCTTAAAATTTATTAAGAACTTGAACTCATTCTGCCCCATGTAAAAATAAAAATATTTGCTGAAATTAAAAAAAAAAGAAATTTGAACAAAATTCTGAATAGATCTTGAAAAGACAATTTTAAGTTTCATGGTGAAACACACACAAAAAAATACTAGGGAATCAAAACCAATCATAAATTATAAAAGAATTGCTGGAGGTATCACCATCTGGATCTCAAATTGTACTACAGAAGAATAGTAATAAAAACTCCATGGTATTAGCACAAAAAAACAGAGGTATTTATCAATGGAATAATGAATCCACAGTCCTATGGATACCTTAACTTTGATAAACAAGTCAGAATACACATTGAAACATAGACAGCATGATGGTGCTGGTTGAACTGGATGGCTGCCTGTAGAAGAATTCAAATAGATCCATGCTTACCACTCTGTAAAATGTCATCTCCAAATGTATTAGATTACTCAACTTGAAATCTGATACACTGAACATGATAGAAGAGAAAAGTGGGGGATACTTGTGGGATGCCAGCTCCCACTTTTACTCAGGGTACTCTTGAGAAGAGAGAGATGATAAATTTTTGATAGAAAGATAGCAAAGATTGAGACAGACAGAAGCACAGGATAGCTTCAGGAGGACCTGGATCAATATCCAATGGCCCCCTCTGTCTCTTCAAAAGGGCTTTTTTATAACAATGCCAAGGGGCAGGGAAAAAGATCTCCCTCTTGCTAGATCAAAGCATACTGCATAGCCAAGTGCAGATCCTTCCAAACACCTGGTAACCACACATGTGGTCAAGCCATCCCCTTATACAGCCCTGCTGGGTAAAGCAAGCTCAGATCTCACTAGGAAACCTCTGTGGATTCCCACAGCTCCCCCATCTTAATAAATCTCTACTAGGTGTACAGAGCTTAACTCTAAGCAGCTCTGACTCAGGTTCCCACAAAAAACTTGCAAGTGGCAGGAATTACCACAGCAATACTCCTTCTCCCTTTGGCTGTCACACCTCCCAATAAAGGGATAAAGGATGATAAAATGGAATATCCTTTTGGAATGGGTCTAAGATGACCACAGCAACCCTAGCAAAGTCAAGCTCTTTTTCAATCATAAACTTTTGATGCAAAGATTCCCTTAGTTTCATCAAACATTGGTGCATTAATATCAACAAATTAACATAATTCTAGTGTGAATATTACTATACATATTTACAACTAGCATGAGTATTTACTATACATATTACACTTCTTACAAACTTACATTCAAAAGCAAACTATTTATAGGACTACTTTGTAAACTTTAGCAAACAACCAAAAGAGATCTCTTAACTGAACTATAAGATGAATTGCTGAATGGTTTTATTAATGAAAAACCCAGAGCCAGATGCTGGGGTTAAAACTGAGAGGTCAGAGAAATAGGACAAGCCAAAGCCAACCTCACCTTATCAACCCTCAGCCTCCAAAGAGACCTACTTCCTATGTACCCATGACTGTATGCCTTTTTGTCCCTGATATCTCACTTCTCTCTGGCCAGCAACATCACTTCATCTTTCTACCAAGCTCTGTCACTTCCTGTCTGTCTGTACAGACCTCCAGACCTTTATGGTTAACTAGTGTTGGAATTTAAGGTGTGTGCCACCATGCCTGGCTCTGTTCCCAGTGTGGCTTTAAATTCACAGATATCCAGATAAATTTCTGCCTCTTGAATGCTAGGATTAAAGAAGTGTGTTACCATTGCCTGATTTCTATGCTTAATATAGTGGCTGGCTTTTTCCTCTGATCCTCAGATAAGCTTTATTAGGGTGCACAATATATTGAGGGACACAATTTATCACCACATTTCTCCTTTTTGTCTAAAATAAAAAATTAAAAAGTTATAACTAATATAAGAAAAAACTATATACAATAAGTACAATAACTATATATAAAATATACAAGCAATAAATACATCGACAATGCCTGGTCCATTTGCATTTGACAAATTCAGAGAAATTATTCCATTATTTATCCTATTGTGGTGAGTCCAAAATGTACCTAATTCATTTTCTATCCTTACTTGTATTACCAACTGAAAACTATCTTTTGATATCTTTCCAACTTGCATACTTTACACCTCTTAATGAGTTTCTTTTCTAAATTTGTTAGTAAGAAAAACTATAACTTAACTATCTAATCTTCAACTCCCTCAGAGACCTGAGAAGGAAATAATATTAACTGAGTAAGGAGGAAGTGCAAACAAGCGACTTCCAAAAATATTTCCATGTACTGCTGAGTAGAATATGTATTATTTGGAGTTGGAGTTTGGGTAGAATATTCAGAATATATATTTTGTAGTTCATTTAATGCATGATGTTAATCAATTCTGATGTTCTGCCTTTTTTCTTTCTTTCTTTCTTTTTTTTTTTTTTTGGTCCAGATAAATTGTTTAATGGAGAAAGTGAGGTGTAGAAACTACCTACTATTTCTGTATTTCTGCTTATCTGAAACTTTATGTCCAATAGTACACTTTTATGAAATTGAGTGCACCAGATTTGGGTTTATATATGTGTAGGATAACAATGTCTCCTTGGATAAATGTTCCATTGGTTTTAATGAAGTGTCTTTCTTATCTCTTGTAATTAGTTAATTTGAAGTCTATTTTATCACATATCCTTTCACTCTGATGTGGTGCTCATCTTAAAGATAAAATGTGTTTCTTACAGGCAACACATAGATGGGTTTTAATTTTGATCCATTCTGTCAATCTTTGATTGAAGAACTGAGGCTACTCTCATTTAATGTTATTATTGAAACATTAATTATGGCAATCATGTTTTGATTTTTGATGTTTTTGTTCTTATTTTAAATAGCACTATATTTATGGTTTCCTATTTTCTGCCAAAGTGTTTCCACTGTGTTCATTCCTCTCTTAAGCCTAAAATAGTGCTTCCTGTATTTTCTTTAGATGTGGTTTGCTGGATAAAAGTATTTTAGGCTGTTTGTATCGTGGAAAATTTTTTTTCTTCAAATATGGCTGATAATTTAGCTGTTTGGCAGTCATAGTCTTTTAGGACTCAATGCTTTGTTCCAGGCTCTTCTGGCTATCAAAGTTTCCATTGAGAAATTAGTAATTCTTCTGATGAGTTTCCTTTTTCTGCGACTTATATGGTTTTCTTTTGCAGCTTTCAGTGTATTTCTTTGTTCTGTATACTTAGTGTTTTAACTATTGTATGACATTGGGATTTTCTTTTCCAGTCCTGCTATTATGTCTTCTGCTTGAGTCATTCTACTTGCAATGCTTTCCTTTGAGTCTTCTATGGGCTTTTTCAATTTCTTCTTCATTTCAGCTTGAATCCTCTTCAGTGTTTCTATCTTTTATTGAATTTTATTATCAAGTCTTTATGAATCCCATGAGCTTTATGTTTAAGTTTTCTTGAGATTTTTCTTTGTATCTTACTTAAATTCCTTGAATTCTTTGTGGAAGTTCATTATTGTTCTTTTAAATTCTGAGTCCAACATTTCATCTAGGCAATTATCATTGGCAAGTATTTCCATGTAATGGTGAATTTTGGAGAGAAGATACCTGATTATTCTTACATATTGTTTGTATTTTTGCAATATCTGAGCTTGTGGAGTTTATTAGTTGTAAGTCCGAGATAGATGGAGTAAAGTGGAACAAAAGAAAGAGTACATAGGCATGTAGAATTAGGGGTTGGCTATGGCTTGGGAGGAATGAAATCAGATGGAAAGAGAGGGTGGGGTTGTGCCTCTTGGTCTAACCCTGGAGTGTGGGGTTAGATCTGAGTATGTGGAAGGTTTAGAAGTCATGGGGCAGTGGGTAGGCAGGGTCAGTGCTGATGAAAGCCTAGAGATTAGTGTGGCACAGGCAGGGGAAAACAAACTAGATGAAGGAACTGGATGAATGATCTGGTAAGATCTGGGGGCTTGAGTAGGATGCCTGAATGGGGAAGTGGATAGAACCTGAAAAGGTTTGTGGGTGTTATGGCTGGATGAGGAGATTTGATCAACAAATAAATCTTAATAAAACCTTTATACAAAGAGGAAGATGCAAGAAGTACTATGAAATAATCATAAATGTTACAGTCATAAGCAAAAAGTAAGTTAGTCAGAACTTGAAGGAAAATAATGGAGGAAGATTACTGTTAGTGAATATGGACCACTTGCATGATCCAAATATATTTAGATATTTATGGAATTTAGACTAATAAGAAAAGAACAAAAGAATCATCTTCAACAAAGTTTGAATTCAATGCTAAGTCTGTCATACCTATTTTCAGTTTCCTGTAGCAGGAATTCAAATTGGTCTTAATAAAAAACCAGTGTCAGAAAGGGTAAGTACTGAAAGATTAGAGAGACAAAAGAGCAAGCCACAACCACCACCTCTTACCTCATCAACTCCTCAGCCTAAAAGAGTCTGAGCTCTTGTCTGTTCCTGCCTTATATTCCTTTCTCTGCCCAGCCATATCACTTCCTGTCTCAAACTCTCTAGTTGGGATTAAAGGTATATGTGCCTCCCAAGTACTGGAAGCAAAGGCATGAGAGCCCAAGTGCTGGGATTAAAGGTGTGTGGCACCACTGCCTGGCTTCTATGGCTAACTAGTGGCTGGCTTTGACCTCTGATCTTCAGGCAACCTTTATTTGTTAGAGCAAACACAAAATTTCACCACAGTTTCCTTATCTCCAAATTGGAAGAATAGCATCAATTTGATTTTTAATTTACCATTATAGGTAATAATTAATTGAAGTGACCAGATATATGATAATAAAATCTAGTACTACTTACCATTGCTGTTATTAACATTTTCTTGTGGCAGCTAGTAACATAAGACCTATGCCTAGTTTTTAGTAATGATCTTCATAAAATTTCAATAAAGTTAGTTTAGTTATTACAGTCATGTATAGAGGCCCATGTATACTCTTGTGCTGTATCAGGATGTATCTCCTAATGATAGGCTGCATGTGGTTTCTTAGGATCAGTAAAGCTCCAAAATGTCCTTATTGTATAATGACTTTGCAGTTGTCATGGTAGGACACAGAGCAAGGCATTTCCCTTGTTTCTGGTGATGCTGGTGTAAACTGGTGTGTCAGTCATAATGCACAGCATTTGATAATGATAAGAACTTTGTTATTGGTTCATGTTTTTAACTCTGCTTTCTTAACTCAGAGTGTTCTCCTGCCATTGACTAGGAAGTGTACACTGTGGGGCCTAACGTCATACATCTCATGTTCACCTAGTATGTTGTTTCCAGGATTCCCTTCTGTGTTCCTACCCTTCCCTTGATCCTGTTCTCCCTCTTCTGTCTAGACTATACTTTAACTCATATACCCAAACAATTCCCCATCTGATCTTTCAGTCCTCAACAGCTAGATTTACAGACACCCATCCCACCATACACAACTTAGTTTTTTCTCTTAAAGCTCCACAGAACATATTTATCTAATCTACCTTCTACCATTTAAACTTGCTCCTTTTCAAGTCAAAGAGGTCCAGCTCCTTGGTTTTCTATCAGTTTTCCCCCCATTGGTCATCTGATATTTCCCCAACTAGAGTATCAGACTATTGCTGCATCAATATGGAGAGTATATGCAACAAACTGAAGCCACATGGCACCAGAAAAAAATGAGTGAGATGAGGATGACAGAAATAGATCAGTCTATCATGCTCTGCGTAACACTATTCATAGCAAAAGTGGAACCTGAGTACTCAACATCTGATGCAGAAGATTGGGAGTGGTAAATAGGTATGAATGCCATAATTGCAAGTGAATAGAAATAACATACCACTGTTAAGATCAATTCACATGAGTCTATTTAATGGGTAATTTATCAAGATATAAATTGAGGAAATACACTCAAGAATACAGAACCAAGTAAACAGGTAAAGTCATCCTCTGTCCTGTCCACAGCAAATGCACCTGGCCCTCTGATCACACCAGGAAGAAGGAAGAAGGAGGCATGTGACCCCTCTTCCCTTCCTTTTAAGATGTCAAGTAGGAAGGCAACAAGCATCACCTCCTTCAGCCCTATAGCCCAAGGTTATGGGTGGAGCAAATAGCACTACATACTACATAGCAAAGGTTCACTTTAGACTATATCACTATTGAGCTTACACCATGATATTTACACAACCAAGGAATTGCCTAACAGAGTATTTATCAGGAGCAACACATACAATTACATGAAAGTACTGACCAAACACATACACAGGCAATTGCATGAAAGTACTCATAAAAATATTGCAGGTTAGAACAATGCCTTTTACTCAGGAGATGGATAAGTCATGCTGAAATGTGAGTTCTGTATATTCTAGATAAATTAATAGATACTATCTTAACTAGAAAAAATAAGAAAATTATCAATAAAACAAGTACAGAGGGAAGAATTCAGATTGGAAATAAAAAAAAAAAGCTACTGAATGGCATCCCCAAATGTTGAGTGATATAGATGGTGTAGTGCGATTGGATTCATGGTCTTGATTACTACCAATTTTCTATCTCCTCATTCTATTTCTTCATTTATTTCCTCCTAGTTTCAATCCTCCAATGACATGAACCTCAGTAATTTTAAGCCCAACACTATATCTTTATTGTCTTATAACTATATAGGAAAAGAAACTGCTCTAAGTGACCCCAAATGTGTAAAAGGTCAGTCTATGCAAATACAAGTTAGAGTTGCTATCCAGGAAAGAGAAGACAAGAGAAGCAATCCAAATGCTAACCAGCTTTCTGGGGATGGGGTATCTGTCTTATTTTAAAAGGTGAACTGAGTAAATTTGTGTGGTAAGAAAGAAGAGAGTTGGTTATTGTTAAGAATGGGCTTTGACTTCTTGAAGATTATGCAAACTTCATTTTGCTCTATCGGGTAATTTTGAATGACTCCATTATGTTATAAATTTTAGTTTTATTTGACAAATTGTAGAAGCCTTCAGTATATTATATATAGCATCTTTATAGAAGAAATTTGACTAAAATGAGGTTTTCAGCATAGAAGATATATGAGACAGAGATTTAAAATACCATGAAAGGAAAAGAAAAGTCTTACTTTTCCACAAAAGATTATCTGAATGATTTTCTTGATTATTTCCATCTTTTTAAAAGGTACATATTATGTGGTAATTGTTCTTTTAACTACTGACACAATTAATTCCTAATGCATGAGAAATATAATTTATGGTTTTATTTGGCATACTCTTAAGCACCTGCATAGCAATTACTGGTGTGACATTTTTGTCTGCACTATAAAGCATCACACAACCTCCATTTCATCACTTTAAAATTGAAGCAAAGAAGTTCACTCCTTGGGGAGTACCTGCCTTGATCTTATCTGGTAGAATGAAAATATGATTGCCTTCCTGACACTATAAATTATGCTTTCCTGATTCTAGGGATGGTCTGCAATAGAAATCTACACTATTAGTGTGGCTCTTTTGCTTTATTGAGAGTTGTTTTTCCCTTTACAATACTTAAATAGAAAAATCTTTCTCTTTTTTCCCTTCTTAAATTACACAGCAATTGAGCATTACAAAAGATCATTTCTTAAAAAAAAATACATGAAGGAACATTTTCCCTATTGTAATGACTAACATAAAGGATCTGATTCGAGCAGTGAACAAATGCCAGAACTGGAGTTGAATGAAACTCTATCAGTTGTTTCCTTTGAAACAAGTAACTACATGCCTCTCCTGGGTGAACTTTCCCTGTAACTTTTCCCCCAATTACAATGAGTGGGAAACACAAACAACCAATAACTGTCACTGTCTAGAAAGTTAGAGTGAAGCCCTTGTTTGTGTGGTCTCGGCAGGCAATTTCATGCCAAAGGTTGTGTTTTATCCAAGGTTGTCCTTATACCCAGTGACTGCAGCTGCTTTGGGATGAAGCCTTGTACCTGTATCTGGTTTTGCTCTTAACTGATAACATTCAACTTCTTTTTATTATATTTTTAAAGAATCTTTCCCTCTGCTTTTCTTTACCATCAATTGTGTTTTTCTTCTAGGCATTAATTTTTGCAACAGGGAGTAAGGGAAAAAACACACACACATATTTCTTATACACCTCAAAATACTTCTCTATCAAGCTACTCTTGAAAAACCTATTTTCATGACACAATTGCAGAATAAACCTATGGTTAATACCTTATTTACACAAACTGAAGGCTGTTATATCTGTGTTTGGCGACCTTGAAACTGCATTGTGCTTGGTGCCCTTTTTATAACCTTAATTACCGGAGAATACAGAGCTTTAAAGAAAGACTAACATTTCACTTTAACATCCACAATAATCTATTATAAAGCCAGCTAAGCCAGTCCCCAAATACAGAGAAATGTTATTACATGCTCAGCTAGCTGTCAAGGGGCCATGAGTCAGTGGCTTACAGTTATCAAAAGTAACAAGGTTGTTCAGAATTTCCTTCAACAAAGCTAGCCAGCTTATGGAAGGATTAAGCTCTCTTTGATTAGAACAACTGGAACATGTCCTACCACTCTAATTAGCATTCCCTTTTGCTTGGTGGAGGTTGGTAATTTGACACTCACGTTAGGTATCTCTGGAAATGGTTTGGTACTTTGTCCCACTCCTAAACACTCAAGCCATAGTATATTCTTCCACATCAAGTAAAACATGAACTGCTGAAAGATTTATGTTCAAAACTCTGTAAAATCTCAAGGGTGCTATGCTTCTAATAGACAAAATGTAATAACACTCCAATATAATATGTGGCAGGAGACTTGGTTAGCCTTTAGGCATAGTGTATTACCCTAAGGGCATGTTCATTTTGCTTTCTATCTTTGGGAACAAAAAGTTTTATGTCAGCTTTATTGATATTTTACACATTTATATTTTAATTCATACCTTAAGGCAATCCAGGGAGAAGACCTCTACTTATGCTGCTGGATTACTTAGTTGGTGAGTAAATATAATTTTTCAGGGCCATGCTACACACAGCAGAGCAGGGACTCTGGGAAATGAAAGGAAATGGTAAGCTACTATTCCTCAAGGCATACACATTCACTTAAAAACAAATTCAGGAGAATTGTCTTCTTTTCTCAATGCACACTCATCTCCACTGGACTTGTGTAGCTTAAGTTTTCCTGCCTGGCCCACAGTCAGGACAAATCTCTCTCCCCTGCCAGTCCCACAGCCGCTCAAACCTGACCAAGTAAACACAGAGACTTATATAGGTTACAAACTGTATGGCCGTGGCAGGCTTCTTGCTTACTGTTCCTACAGCTCAAATTAATCCATTTCCATAAATCTATACCTTGCCACATGGCTCGTGGCTTACCGGCATCTTCACATGCTGTTTCTCATTGTGGTGGCTGGCAGTGTCTCTCTGACTCAGCCTTCCACTTCCCAGCTTTATTCTCCTCCTCGTCGCGCCTACACTTCCTGCCTAGCCAATGGCCAATCAATGTTTTATTTATTGACTAATTAGCAACACATTTGCCATACAGAACATTCCACAGCAGACTTGTGCTACATTTGTACATGCTTGACTCCACATTAATTCTTACATATGTCCCCATTTTCCTTTTGTTTTATTTCTTACTCTTTTACTTCATCCCCCTTTCTCCATTTTAATGGGCTAGTATTGAATAGAAAAATTCGATAGCAAAAGTAGCCTAATATTTTTCCTCTTCAGGTTATATACAATAAAAATATTAAATATGTTACTTCCAGAAAGGATAACTTTGCTTCTGCATAGTTCTTACAATATGATTTATAAGAAGTGTATAATTACGAATGAAAAACTTTATCACAAATAACTTAACTGTTAAAGGCATCCCATCTGAAATATTTCCTAAGTCATCAATAGAGTTTTTCTGAACTAGAATATGACATTTCCTTTTTTATAGAATCATGGTTCCTGTTTTACTTTCTATGATATATATATATATAATCATATTTATATTTTCCCCTCAAATTATTAGACAATCTGTATCACAGAAAGCTTTGTGTATATTTTAGGCTTTCACACATTTGTTAAGTGTTCCGGTGCTTCCAACTATATGCTAATTCACCAAACATTTATGAGTTCCGAAGCTGGTGTAGAGCACAGAAAATATTGAAGAAATCAATGTAATTCCTGCCTCTTACCAGGAGACTCATAGGATAATTGTTATTTATTTGTCGGCGTTATTTACCTGGCACAGGAAAACACAAGGTACAACGGGACCTACTATAAGAGTTTTTATTAGGAAGTTTTTATTATTATTTCCATAGGCCTATGGAAATAAAGATGGGGAGAGAGGGAGCAGGAGCTGGTGGAGCCTGCTTTTATAGGTCACCTCGCACATGCATTTATGGGCTTATGTAGCTACACCACACGTGCACACAGATTATGTGATCTCACTGTGTGCAGATTCCGTAGAACATAAGGCCCTGTAGTGGCTAAGCATTTTGTCTGACTGCTGACAACACTTGCGTGGTCATGTGACTCCAGAAGTGGCTAGGAATAATAACAATAATGGTAAGTGTTAATGAGCATCATGCTAGTTGATTCACAACTCAAAATAAGCTTTGTTATCATCACAGTAAGTAAAAACCAGAGTTTTTTTATTTTAGAAATTTTCAGTTGTTGTTTTCCAGAACCCTTAGCATTGCAGATGCACACACTAGAAGACTGATCAAAGATGAATCTCACTAGCTCCTCCTAGGTGCCTAGCACTTACTTAGACTAGAAATTATTCTTTCAAAGAAAGGAGGAGGTAAAAGCGATTTTGGTGTAATAAAAGATATTAAAAGTTGTTTTCTTATTAATATCTACTTTTGATATTTGAGTAATGTGTGGAATCTGAATTAACACTGATAAGCTTATGGTGAACATCTTTCTTGTATTTAAGGTTGTTTAGTGATAATATATTTTGAGTGGATATCATAATACTCTGTTTATTATTCTACATAGAATGAAGGAAGTCAGTCATTCTTCCTAAGAACTTATTTATGAAGTAGAATGTGAAATCCTGAGTCAAGTTTGAGATTTGATGAGTCTCTCTCTATGAGCTTTCAAAAAGGTATTATAAGAATTTAAAAATTATTTTTATATCCAACCTGTGTGTGTGTATGTGGGGGGGTGGGTGTGAGTGTGAGGACACTGGGAACCAAACTCTGATGCTTTGTAACAACATAAAAGGCATCTTGCTGTGTCCCTCCAGCATATTATAGTAAGTCTGACAAACATTGGCTGGGGAAGTATAAGCAAGTTTCCTAGCTATCATGCTAGTGAAAGACTGGATTTCAGTAGCTTTCCCACAACTCCTAGAATCCCAGCAACACAAACTGGAAGACTAACTAAAGGTCTGGAATCTCACTAGCTTCTCCTATTTGCCTAAAAGTTCCTTATATTAAAGTTAATTATTTCAAAGAAAGGATAAGTGAAATTTTATTTTGGTGTAATAAAAAGTTATGAAATGTTTTCTTATAATTTTCTGTTTTTGATATTCAAGTAATACCTGGAATCTGACAGCCTCACAGGCTTATGGCAAACATATCTTTCTTCCACTTTCTATGCCTTTTCCTTAAGTTTAATTTAAAACTGACCCAAGGAATAGAGAAGTTGTCCATTGAAGTTATAAGTGCAGATCAAGTATCATTATATGTTTGCTTTGTTTCTCATTCCCACAGCAAAAAATCATGCAAGTCACCTGCCAACAACCCTTCCCCTAAAGTTATTATATAGATTTGGAAGCTCTGTGAGTGTGAAATCTGACAATATTTTTTCAACCTCTAGGGCCACACATCTTTGTAATGTAAGTAATAACACTTGGAAACATTTTCTCTGAGCCAAAAGAGAAAAGAAAAAAAAAGTGTGATAGAGAATAAGGTTGTTTTACATTTATCTTCTTTATGCAAAGTGTTAAGCTGTTTATAATGGGACCAAGGGACCAGTTTAGAACTTCAGATGTGACTTGTTTGGTCAAAGTAACATTTAAAACCTTTTCAATTGGAAAAGGCTAACAGTGGGGATACACTCTCCACTTTGTACATTCTCCATATCGTTCTACATTATTCTGCATTTCACAGTTCCTTATTTATATTCCTTGCCTCCTTAGGTATTAGAGATTAAAAATATTACTTACATCCACAATTTACCATATTGAGTCTTCAGAGGAACACAAATAACATTGAGATGGTAAATCTGCTTCAATGCAGTTGTTTAGCAATAAATACAAGCTAATGGGTGGAAATGATTTATAATGTCTGATTACTCAAATCACAAGATTGATTCTACATTTCATATTATGTTTTAGGGATAGCAGGAAGGAGAGCTATAACCACTCATTGGAATGTCCAGGGTGTAAAAGACCTTTCGTAGTACAAAGATCATCTGACATGAACAACAAACCAGAAGATTCCTAATATTCTTTTGTCTACAGATTTCTGTAACTGAAATAAGATATGTAGGAGCCGAGATCAGTGTACATGATAAATGCTACTTTTCATTCTAGCAGCATTCACCACAGCTTAGGCTTTAGTTCCATATTGTTATTCTTCTTTAAAAAACAAAAACAAAAAAACCCAAAGTCTAAAACAGCCAACTCATGCACTGAGCACAGGAACCGGTCCCACTGCCTGGATGCCTCCCAAACAGATCAAGCCAATCAACTGTTTCACCCATTCAGAAGGCCTGATCCAGTTGGGGGCTCCTCAGCCATTGGTTCATAGTTCATGTGTTTCCATTCGTTTGGCTATTTGTCCCTGTGCTTTATCTAACATTGGTCTCAACAATTCTCACTCATATAAACCCTCCTCTTTCTCACCAGTTGGACTCCAGGAGCTCCACCCGGGGCCTGGCCGTGGATCTCTGCATCCAGTTCCCTCAGTCATTGGATGGGGTTTCTAACACGACAATTAGGGTGTTTGGCCATCCTTTCACCAGAGTAGGTCAGTTCGGGCTGTCTCTCGACCATTGCCAATAGTCTATTGTGGAGGTATCTTTGTGGATTTCTGTGGGCCTCCCTAGCACTTTGCTTCTTCCTATTCTCATGTGGTCTTCATTTACCATGGTCTCCTATTCTTGTTCTCCCTCTCTGTTCTTGATCCAGCTGGGATCTCCCACTCCCCCAAGCTCTCTTTCCCTCGACCCTCGCCCTTCATTACCCCCACACTCATGTCCAGGCTGTTCATGAAGATCTCATCCATTTCTCTGTCATTGGGCTATCCCCGTGTCTTTCTTGGGGTCCTGTTTTCCAGGTAGCCTCCCTGGTGTTGTGAGTAGCAGTCCAGTCATCCTTGTTCCACATCTAGTATCATTCTATGAGTGAGTTCATACTTATGCTGGGAAGCTTGGCTCAGCCTGGGAGGAGGGGACTGGACCTGACCGGGACTGAGTCTACCAGGTTGATCTCAATCCTCAGGGGAGGCTTTGCCCTGGAGGAAATGGGAATGAATGGGGGGTGGGCTGGGGGGAAGGGGAAAGGGTAGGGAGGGGGAGAACAAGGGAATCCATGGTTGATATGTAGAATTAAATTATATTGTAAAATAAGATAAAATAAAATAAATATATAAAAGAAAAAAAAAAAGAACAGAAGAAACCAGGCATAAAAATACCAAATAAGGCCAGTAAAAATTGGGGACAGATTTAAAGAGAATGTTCTCAACAAAAGAATTTGAATATCCCAGTTACACTTAAAGAAGTGTTAAACAACCTTAGAGACTAGGGAAATACAAATCAAACTGCCAGTACGATACCATCCCTAAGACACCTGTCAGAATGGCCAAGATCAAAAGTACTAATGGTAGCATATGTTGAAAGCATGTGGATTAAAATGTGTTTATAAGCAGTAGGACATATGCTACTCAGTGACAGAATGGACCCAACAGCTTCCCAGAGCTACAGCAGTAATCATGGCTCCTGATAGCTAAGCCATGAAGATAGGTTCTCAGAGAAAGGGGGGGGGGCAGAGAGGAGGGGAAAAGAGCCAACCAAATTGTTATGTGCCATTCCATACCCTAAGCTGAGCCTTGTTAAATTGCAAATATCATAGGAATTTAGGATTTGTCTCATGAGGTCAAAAACAATACAGATGTTCAGTAAAGAAAGAATCAGACAGAAAAAAAATGTCAAGACATATAACAGTGTGTTTAAAAATATACATACACCAGTGTCTCTGATGTTATTTTGCAATAAATACACACACACACACACACACACACACACACACACTAAAAAAAAAAAAAAAAAGGTCACCAGAAAGCTGGGGAACACAAGTACCATACAATTTGGGTAATGCAACTGGCTAGCTGTCCTCCAAAATACCACATACTAAGGCAGGGAGGTGCTGACAGTACAGTTTCCCAACTGTCTTCTTTGAAATGTAGCCAGCTGATACTGGCAGATTACACAGGAAACCTGGGGGTTCCAAATCATCAGTCCCAAATCTCTCTTTCTGACGATAATAATTGTAGTGAAAGACGCGCACATACATGCTGTTTAGGGAGATGTCTTCAGGGCTTCAACAGCCAAACTGTGTTCTCTATCTTGGAAATCTACTTCATCACAGCTAGAACTTGGTCGTTCCTTAGAAATACTTCTTGAAGTGCATCAGAATCAGGAGTCACCTTGGCAATGAAGATGCCTAGCTCACAGGGGTTTTCTTGGACATTAAAACTCATGAGAAAATTTCCATGCTTGTGGGCAGAAAGGGTCAGAATTAATATGTTTGTAAATAATATTTTCATAGATAACCAGAGAAGAGAACTGTTTTTAATTCCCAGTTTGATCCCAAGAAAACTGAAATATTGAGCTTAGAACATTTTATTAACAAAATTTAAAAGGATATAACTTGGAGTTATCCATGTTAGGGTCCATTTCCCACAATATTACACTAGATATAGATAAAATATGTATTTTAAAAATTGTTATAAATGTGTTGTTTAAAGTATTTGTATTATTTTTCCATTATTTTGTTAGTCTAAATTTTCTATATCAGCATGCAATATTGATTCATGCAAGTCTGAAGTCTAATTTCTGTAAAAGAGAACAGTGGGAATTCAGGATAATTGCTATCATACTCTACAAAGCTGATACTGTTTGTTTATATGTCTGCCTTCCCAGTACTATAGAAAATAATGCTGTTTGGTTGTTTATGTAAATGTAGGTGACAAGAAAATCCAATCAGTTCCTTGTTTTTCTCTTGGCTATGAAAATTTTATTATGCAAAACATATGCTATTCCAATTTGCCTTTGAATTTTCATCAACCTGAAATGCAGCTTCAGAAAATAGAATTGTATGTCATCATGTTTCAGGCAGACCAGTCTTTCTGTGTCTATTTCCTGAGAACTGACAACATTAATATATGAAAGATGCATTTTATGAAATTCTAGACAGCTTATAAGACTATGGTTATTGCAGTCTGATGGAAGCATATTGGAATTCTAGTTTAGCAACTATTCACCTGTTTGATCTCAGACAAATCAGTTACAACTCCTTGCTGTTCAAATTTTTATCTACAAAAATGTAGTGGAGACTGTGAAGAGTAATGAGGAAGGATTTACTAATTTAGCAACCTGGCTCCCATTTTACATATACTATCCCTAAATTTGGGTTCTTTGTTCTTTAAAAAGATAAAAGATCAAATAAGATACATGGATTCTTATTTTGTTATGAAAAAATCTGTGAATTGAATTTGTAAAAAGCATAAAATAATTAATAACCATTGTCTATTAATTATATTAAAGACCTGGATGCTTTACAAATATCTTCTAACCTAAACACAATAGGTGTGAGGTGAAATTATCACCCTGATTTTTAGAGGTCAAAGTTGAAACAACTGTCTCATGAAAGAACACACAGGAACTTTGTAATCTTAGGCTGATCTATTTCTCAATCTTTACTTTCAGTAATAAATAAAAATTAATAAACAAGTAGAAATAAAATAAATAAATATTGCTTATTTGTCTATGAACATAGAGAAATATCTTTTCTACAAATAAATAGTTACAATAAGATTAAAAAGTATTTCTCTGCCCAATTTAACTTCATGAAAGGATGAACTATTTGTTTACTCTTTTGAATAGACTGATGAATTTTTCTGATTCATGTTTTCTTTCATGGCTATTAGTGCGGCTATTATTATTTCTTAATGGCTATTAACAGAATGAATTCACTTAGTAGAATGCTTTAAAGAAATGAACTACATTAAATTACACAAATGGTGCTAAAAATATGTGTTCTCTAAAGAAGAATGACAAAACTCAAGTGTCTGTTATACCCAAAACCTGAATGATGTACGTTAGGAAGTATTAAAATAAGTCTGCAGTACATATTTATCTTTGGGCCTATGTAAATTCAAGGTTTTTTTTATTTTCAGCCGTTTTGCAGAAAGAGTAGGAAGTATTAAAAACCTAAAATCAATAATTTATCTTTGGCCTAATTCATGTGAAATCACAATGCACAATGACACTTTGAAATCTAGAAAGGAAGGCCAATCCAGAGTCACAGTCAAGATCCTTCTACCTGGAGCACCAGAGCACCTCAGAAGCTATTAAGAGTGATGTGAGAAGAAGAATTTTGACTAGGAGGAGCATGATAAACTTCTAAGCATCCGTCTTGGTGTGGCATATTCATATAAGCATCGTTTCCAGGTGCCCTCTCCCAGATAGTGTTGTCACTTAACTATGAATTGGAATAAGCAATTGAGGAACATATTCTGAGCCTTCCTAATAAGAAATGCTTACTCTCCAGAAGAAAGCACTGCTGACCTTTATATACATCACTACTTGTCTGTCTCACGAAAGAGAAGAGATGCCAACAATGGTCAAATCTTCAAACAAACACACCTCTGTAGCGACAGAAAAGATTAGAAGGTGAGAAAGCAGCCAAGGATGGAGAAGATACATCACCAGATAAAGGTGTCAAGTTGACATCTTGTGTTAGTTTTGTGTTACTACGAGAGAATACTGAAGGAAATTAGTTTCATAAAGAAGAAAATTGGCCAGGCGGTGGTGGCACACACCTTTAATCCCAGCACTCAGAAGGTAGAGGCAGGCAGATTTCTATGAGTTCGAGGTCAGCCTCTTCTACAAATCGAATTCCAGTATCATCAGAGCACAGGAAAAACCTGCCTTGTAAAACAAAAACAGAAACAAAAACAAAAAGTAGGAGAAGAAAAATGTATTTAACTAACAACTTGGGAGATTGGAAAATAAGTTCAAAGAGCTTCATTGACTTGAAGTCTGGTGAGGATGTCACATGAAAGAAGATGATGCAGAGAATCTAATTATTATATCTCAGACTAGAGTAGGAAGTAATGTAGACATTTCTCTAAATACAAACAATAGCCTAAAAGACTCACCTCTCAAAAAGTCCATTACACTTCTTAATCTTTTCTCCTTTGGAAGCAAACTCCTTCATAAGGAGTTTTTGCATTCACTATATTGTCTAAGTCACAGCAAAAATGTGTAGCAAGTCTGACTTTCTTGGACTGCCAGCCTGCAAATAATGACAAGGAGATTTACTATTAATCATGAGAGCTTGGCCTTAGCTTAGGCTTTTTCCCAGCTGGCTCTTATAACTCAAATTAACCTGCTTCTATTAATCTGCATTTTGCCATGTGGCTCAGTTACCTCTCCTCTGTACCCTATGTCTGCCTTGTTCACATCTCACTGGCATCTCTGCCTCTCTTCTTCCCAGAGTCCTTTCTGTAAGGTAAAAGGGCCAGCCAAAGAAACACATCCTGGAACTGAATGCACAGCCACAACCAGTGAAAGAAACACACCCTGGTCCCAAAACCAGACCAAAAGGTTAAAAAGAGCCAATTAAAGAAACACATTTTGGCCCTGAAACCAGAGCCAGAGAAACACATTCTGCCCCTGACCAATTGAATACAAAAATCAACCAATCTATGAGCATGAAACCAACCAATCCCTAATCATGAGCTCCAGCCAGTCTCTGAGTTTGTCCACACTCAAGGATGGAAATCTGACCAGTTCCCAACCTTAAAATCTTCACTCTGGAAAAACTCTGCCCCCAAGAAGTGCTATATAAACCGTGTACTTGTTCAGTTGGGAGCTGTCTTTTTCCATCCTGGCAGAGGCAGTCACTTTCCTGGTTTCTGCCCTCCCAATAAATCTCTTGAATGAGGTTTGGATGAAATCTTTTGCCAGAATGAAGCAGAAGAGAAGAATGGAGCAGAGGAGAGAAGTAACAACTTTTGCCAGAGCCAGAGCAGAGTGGAGCAGAACTATAACACATTCACCAGAAAAACCTTTTCCTAGTGGAATAGAGTTGTTACATTAGGGAAACCTTTTACCAGAGCAGTGCTGTAAGCTCTTACACTTATGGTGACTTTGTGGTACTTATTCTCTGAAGTAAATTGGTGCTGCCAGGAGCAGATGTGTCTCACTGTCAAGCAAAGCCTTATGTTATTAAAACATCTTAAAAGTCATATTATGTAATTATTCGAAGTGTTTTAAGGTCATCTATCTATCTAAATGTAAATGCTTAACCTTTAAAACACACCTAGTAGGACTACAAGCTTGATTATCATAGATGAATAACTACTAACCTGTATTTCTAAATTATACATTACATTTTTAAATGAATTACATAAATACAGTCCCTCAGACAAGAGTAGAAATATACATATAGCATAGCAAAAATAACTTAAAGTTTATATCAATGAAACAAAATCCATACAAATGAAAACAATTGAGAACTACAGTTGCTTTGGGGATTAAAGTAGATTCAGTAATCTATCTTTTTCCCCTATCATTTCTATATCCTCCTTTTACTTTTCAGAAAGAAATCCCTGAATTTAACATCCTTTGAATAGTAATTTCTTGACCAGGATGAGTCACAACTTGCAACCAACCCTCCTAAATAAAAACAAACATCCATAACCCATGAATGTTGACAATGTTTTTTTTTTTCTAGATTACTTCTTGTTGTCTGGGGACACTGGCATCTTTGGGGGAACCTTGAGAAAATTAGCATAATGGTTAAGTCTTGGCTGGAGCAGTTTGTGAGGCTGGATCATCTCTGCTAGCATCCTTGAAGCTGTTCTGCATGTAGAACTCTGAGGAAACTCAGAAGCATTTTGAGATATTAGGTCACCTGGTCCATTCATTTTCATTAGTATCTGGTCCCTTTGTTCTGAAAATAAATAAAATTTCAAAGGTAACATACATATCTATATTAATACAAGTATAGACTATATATTGCACACAAGTTAGTCAAAGATGATTTGTTGTTTTATGTTTGAGCAAGTAAAACATACATTTCATGGCTTGTAGTATTTTTTAGGATTTTTTTTTACATTGGTAGCTAAGATTTTCAGGGGGTCTTCCTCCATCAAACCTGATCATCCTTAACCTTGAATAAATCCACAGCCTTTTGTTTTCTGTGGGAACAAAAGCATCATAACTTCTTCCCAAACCAACAGATCTTTAGACTTCCATTTTGAAGTCAAGATACTTTTAGAATATATAGACTGGTATAATCCATCAGCCTCCATAGTCCAATTCATTTTAGCAATATCACTAGTTCATTAGCAATCAAAAAATTTAAAGAAAACTCAATAACATACAGTGTCCAGACTCCCTGTGTATTTTTCATCCTCATGTGGCTATTTATTTATTTAATGCTTTTTTAAGGAATTTACTTTTTTTAACTTTTTTTTTTAGTTTATGACTATATATCTTTTCTCCTTTTATTCCACTTGGATCTGTCATTACTGAGCATCTGTATTATTCTCTGATTGCATGAGAAGAATCTTAAGTTGCGTCGACTTAGTGCATGGTGCTAGTGCATGTCAGCTGGTGGTTGGTTCAATCCCACAGGCAGCTGCCAGGAGATGCATCTGTATATTGCAGCTGGTGTAAGACTGGGAGACTTGTAATTCATCTATGGCACTGTTTTTCTGAGTTTGGAAACTTTTCTTAAACTTTCTCAGGTTTTATGTGGCCTGACACAGGTTATATGTTGTCTAACACTGGATGTCATGTGTAGGTAGAGCTTTTCATCAGGAACTCTGGCTCCCCAACAAATTCACAGAGACTGAATATTAATTATAAATGATCACCTGATAGGTAAGGCTTGTTACTAACTAGCTCTTTCAACTTAAATTAACCCATAAGTTTTATCTATACTCTAACATGTACTGATACCTTTTTTTTACAGCATGGCATGTTCCTCTTGCTTCTCTCCACATCTTTTGATGACTCTGCCCTCCTTCTTTCCTCTGCACTCTCTTTTTGTTCACAAGTCCTGTCTATCCTCTACCTGCCTAGCTATTGACCATTTAACCCTTTATTAGACCAACGAGAGCAACAAATATTCACAGTATACAACAGGAAAATGGTCAAAGTATATTATATGAAATATATCAATAAAAATATATAAATGTGTATTTGGAGCACTAGAAAAAAAAGAATGAAGTAAAAACAATACTTTAATATTTTTGGCAGAAATTAAGCAACACAGTCTCAAAATCTCAAGCAACACAAAAGAGGAAAAATTAATTAAAATCAGAAATGTAGAAAGAATAATCATTTAAGAAATTCAATTATTGCAGATTTGTTGGACCCAGAGATTCTTGGTCTCATCAGAGAACAATAATTCAAACATGAATAAAGAGAAGACATATAGGAACACTCACATTGTTCTTTACCTTTCTGATTTGGAGGAAGTTCTAACAATTGAAAAAGGATGAGGTGTTTGACCAAATCAAGGTAGTAATCCTGAGAAGATGCATATTTGAAACCACAACCAAAATGGTGTTAACCAATGCTCTGGGTGAATCTTTGGGGTTCAGAGTCCCCTGTTGACTGCACAGGTAACTCTCCTAAAAAACATAGCTAAGTAAAATAGAATTTAAATCCTATATATGAACCTAGATAAAATATTAACATTCATTAAATTCATATTCATTCTTCTCTGTGGTCCTATTTATCTGTGCTATAGTGACCATTAACCGAAGTTATGATTTCCAGAAAAATTATAATAAACAATTAACCCCATTACATATAATATAAGGATCATAGTATACATTAAAAGAATAATTATGTCACACTGTGAACAACCTTCTCAGGAACTGGTATCTTAGGGAAAATGAACTATTTCATTGAAAAACATAAACTATAAGAACCTACATCTATTTCACATATGGAAGAAATAGGCACCAGACCCATATGATTTTATTCGGGAAATCTACCAACAATTACAAAACAGTATAATGCTATTCTCCCATAATTTGTTTAAACAATTTTCAAGAAAAAGGGTGTATTTTTAATCAACTGAAAAAAGAGGCAACAACTCTAGATACAGATACAAAGATACAATGTAAAGCTTTGTAACAAAGAGGAAAAACATTTAATTAGCAAAATGAAAGATTTTATCCAAATGATTGAATACTTAAATATCCATGTATCAATAATTGAATCTAGAAATAGCTATTACATTGTTCAGAATATTTAACTCACAATTGATCATAGACTTCAACACAAAATGTTAATCTCTAAAGTTTTTAAAATAAAAATCTATATGATCTTAAGAATGTTATAAGGTACTAGGTATGCTCAGATACCAAGTTGTAAAAGCAAGGATTTATAAGTAAATTTCATAAATATTTAATACTGCTTTAAAAAGACTTCTATATCATTTCACTAATGAAAGACATAAAAAGCAACACATATCTACATTTTATATTTATTTGCAAAATAAGCACATAATTTAAAACTCAGTTTTAAATTTTTTTTAAAAATGATCTGTTACAGATGCTACAATAAATATTTTTGAATAAGTAAATGACTATCTGAAAATACATTCAACACAGTTTTCTTTGTGAAATTTGAATTAAAAGAAGATAATGCTGCAAAACAATTTGAATTTCATATGAGCTTCATTTCTATCCAAAACAGTGCTCATCTTATTGCATGTGTTCATATGGATATCTCCTCTTTTTGTATCTGTATCTTCAGTCTCTCTCTCTGTTTTAGGAAATTGGGCTTTGAATTTAGGACCCTCATAATTATTCCTCATTGCAAGATATATATATATAATCTACAAATAAAGTCCTAGTCATAGGGTCTAAGTATTTGGATATGGATATTTCTGAAGCCATCAGTAACATTTATAGAAATATTTATGGGAAAGAATTCTCAGAGAGAGAAAAACTGTAATGTAGGATTACGTTATTTAAGCCTATTGACTTGTCATTAAACGCTGTTTGGGAAGATATTGGGTCCTTGGAGAGAGAAGAAATCATCCAACAGTTGCCTTAGAGGGTAGGTTATTCATGTGATACTCAATATAAAGTTTAAAACTTTCCAGTGTAGCTGGGAAAGGCATAGATTTCTTACTTTTAGAGTGACTTGTTAGGACACAAAGTTTGTCCTTGGAGATTTTCTCCTTCTGCTACATACCTTACCATTCCAATTTTCTATCATGTATTAAAGCACAAAGCTCTCAAAAGATGTGTCATCTAGTCTTCTACTCTCCAAAATTCTGATCTAAATAAATTTTCAATTATAATTTCTACAAATCTGCTATTGTATTTAAGCACCTAGTCTCTCTATCACAGGGACAACTGAAGAAAATTAGCAACCTATTGTTATTATTATTTATTTTTTGGTTTTTCAAAACAGGGTTTCTCCATGTAGTTTTGGTGCTTGTCCTGGATCTCTCTCTGGAGACCAGGCTGGTCTCGAACTCACAGAGATCCACCTGGCTCTGCCTCCCGAGTACTTGGATTAAAGGTGTGTGCCACTGCCGCTAGCTACAACCTATTACTTTTAAAATGAAATTCAAACAAATATCAAAGTTGTTTTTTAGCACTAACTTCAGCATAGTATAGAGAAAAAATAAATGTATTCAGATTTTAATGTGTTTCATCAAAATAAAAGCAAAAATATAAAAAGAGGTTGAGGAAGTTCTTACCTGCAATTTTAGTGCTGAGTTGATGAGAGTTGTGTTGCTGAGTTTAAGGCCACCCTAGACTATGCAGTGAGTTCTAGACAAGTCTAATCTACACTGTGACCAAAACAAGAAAATATGGATCTGGTATGCAAATACATTGATCAAGAACTTAAACCTGGATGAAATGAAAATCACTCTGTATGGCAATTGAGAGATTATGAATAACTAAGATGGGTTTATTGAAGAATATTCAAAATTCCTGAACAGAAAAATAGAAAGTGGCATTACAATTACTAGGTTTCTTTAACTGATTAGAAATAAAGTTATAATAATGACAAATCAGACATGAGATAAAGGGAAAAATGCTTATTAATTGAGTACAAAGGAACTTAATTAGGGGAAATTACCAAGTCAGTATGACAAGACAGTGAATATAGTAACCTAACATTGGTGTACATATGGGAATTTTGATGCTATTACTGATGGTGAGCATGAGAATAACCTTAGAGTTAATATTCTCCGTGAATAATAATAATAATATTAATAATAATAATAATAAAAACAAACAAACAACAACAACAACAAAACAGTTACCATTAATTTAAATGAAATTCTGCAACTGCTCTGTAACTGAAGAAGTATAATCTAATTTTTATGGGTCTCCAAGAAATTGCTAAAGAAGAAAAATATAAAATAGCCCAGGTTCTCTAAGGTGGTGCATGAACCACAGCTACGCAATTTCCCTATCTCAGATTTTGAAGCTTTTTAGAAAAATCACATTTTTCACTTCAGTTAGTTTTAAAGGAAGCAGCTTACCAACACAGAGAGCTGATTAAGGTAATGAAAGGAGGAAAACAAAAGATTTTTTGAAAAGGAAGCTTGCAGCTAATGCATCTTGACTTTTAGAGACATGATAAAAAATTGTTGAGATGAGAGGATTAGTAGCAAAATGGAGTAATGTAATTGGAGTTTAGGGAACAATATACAAATGCTGATTTCTACTGGATTATCATGGATTTATTATGCATGATGTTCTCCATGTGAAGAGTAAACTGAGGGGACTCACCAGCAGGTAAGGGACCTGAATGCCAGCTGAGTTGCCACACTCCCCAGACCCTAATCCCTAGGGTACATTCCCTGCCCCCACATTTCAGCACTAGCACCACATATATAATGTATTAGACACACCTGCATCTGTATGTTTATACTCATATGTATGCCAATTTCTTTAACAGTTTCCTATTTGAATCAACTAAATGTTCATTGAGCTTTACTTTATAACTTCTTGTGCGCTTTCCAAATGGGATCTGAAACTTTCCTTTGATAAATAAAACACTATTCATATCATTAATTTCTATAACTGCTGTAATTATGGGAAATCATCATCTTTTCTATGTGTTCCGTTAATTTTCATTCCATGAGCTTAGTTTTTGTGTCTGTTGAGTTATTCCTTGGTGTAAGTTATTCAAATAACCTGCTTTCCCAGGTGAGTTTTCTCTTTTGATCCATTTTGTACCCTTTGTTCAGTTTGCTGGAGGGTAAAAACCTGATAGGAGGGGCTACTGCCTCTGGAGGCTCAATTTCCAGAAGAATGGAAGCGGAGAAATAATGGCACAGGACTTTTGAAACAAATCTCATGAATATGGGTTTCCTATTTCTTCTGAGTGCTACATACTTTTGCCTTTGGCTGGTGCCCTGGGCCACATCTGGCATGCATCTGCACTGTAGAAGAACACACTTTCCTATCTCCCTCTTTGGAGATCAGGGTAATAACTGTTGGGGTTAACACTTTTGAGGTAATTCATTACCTCTTGCTGTATCAGCTGTTTCTTTGCACAAAATCCCAACAAAATGACTTTGCACACATTTTAAACTATTGATTTTGAAATAATTGTGTTTGCTGCATTTAAAAGATTTCTTTAGCAATTCATGATACATTAAGTTTCTTATATCCCAGCAAAATGTGCACTTATATATTTTTATTATTTCTAGAAATTTGCTATTATATAGGTAAGCTTAGCATATGCTTATTCAGTTATTGCATAGAATTAGAGATTTGTTTTTGTCCCTTGGGAAAAAGTAAAAGCTTTTATGATCCTAAAGGGGGAGGTGACAGGAGGTATTTTCTGCTATCTGGTGACAACTTGCACACAATCTGAACTCTTTGCAAACTGGGGGATTGCTGTCAGAATCTGTTACGAGAAAAGTAGTAGAATTACTTTGTCTTCTCTCAAAACTGCATCTCTGTCTCTTGTAGGAAAATATGGTAACTTTTTAGCTCAAGATATTCATTGAACAAGTACAGGATAGACCATGAAGGAAGGAAGGCTTTTGTGATCCTGTCTATCCACTCCTCTATGGACGTTGTTTGACCACACTGGAAGAGAAAGCATGTACACTGCTTGAACTGATTATTCTAAGAGATATCGAATTAGCAAAGAAAGCATATTGCTTTCCATGTCTTACTCTTTGTTTCCTGACTAGTATAGAGCAAGCATGAAAAGCAATTTGGCTGCTCACCTGTCTGAGACATTGCATATTATATTAATCTCAGGAAGTAATTCATTACCTAATTAGCCACACTGGGAATATATTTTCAGTGCTTGTTACCACTCCAGGAGTAACAGGCCCAAAAGAAGTCAGAAAAGGAATAAAAAAGGATGTTTTAAAGAACTTTTTCCCCTTAAAATAATGAAGATATGGGAAATTTTATTTTTATTTTTTGGGTCTCTTTTCATTGTCTTTAAAATTTCAGAGACCATAAATCTCTCACAAAGCAGGGGAGCTAATAATTTTGGGGCTGAAAAGTGAATCGAAATAGAGCATGTTGGGAAATATTAGAACCAAGAGAAAATACGCTAAGTAAGATGGGAACGAAGGAGAGAGCAGGAGAAAGTGAAGTGTTGCACATGTTTTGTGACACAGCTTGCATTTAGTGTCTCATAATTCACACAGCATTTCTGAATGACAGGCACAACGGTGGTGAGCTGTTGTTCTAGTGCTACCTCGTTTGGCAAACCAACGCTTAGTGTTGATGACAGATTTTACTCCATGGAGAGAAGGTATAGAGTTTTGAAGAGAGTCCGCCAAGAGGACTTGTTTCTTTTAAAGCTGGTGTAGGCCAGTGGACAGAATTTCTCTTAAGGGAGTTATCTCCTCTGCTTAAAAAATATTAAGGTTTCTGCTTGATTAACAAGGCATGGTTATGAAAACAGTGTAAATGGGACATGGTTTAGCAAAAATAAGGGTGAAGTCACTTTGCAAAGAGAGTTAGCTGCACTTATGGAAGTGGCTGTTGTTACAGTGGTTGAAAGAAACAATTGAAAATAATGTGACATAAGCAGTGATCAGTTGGGGCAATGGGACACCCCCCAGGAAAGTATAGACATCCTTGATTCTGTAAAGAGATGCAGCAAATAACACTATGATATGGCATACACATTTCCTCATTCCAGGCATTTTTTTGATCATTCTTTGGAGCATAGTAGGCAGATATTTAATCACTTCCGTTTTAAATCTTTTTCCTGGATACACATGCAAATCACAGTTTTTCGATTGCCTTGGACTTCAGATGGTGAGTATGAATGAAGTATATTCCTTCTCAGCCTGTCTATATTGTGTGCTATAACATCCTCCATGTTCACTTTGTTTTAGTAGCCTGACTGAGATGACTCTCTGAACAAGGTGGTAGTTGTCATGTGGGTGTTCCCTGGGACAATGTACCATGATGTGAATGGAGTCATTTATTTAAGTGTGGAGATCAATTCTGAAGATTCAACTCATGAAATTAAGAAGATAACCAAGGGTTGTGAAACGAGCCCTGAGATTTAGAGTTGTCATGTGAGCTGAATTCCCCCAGTTATAATTGTAACCAATCTATATGATCAGTAAAATGTGTTTTTCTCAAAATTCTTACTTTAGTGGCACATTGGGAATAGGAAACAACATTGGTAGCCTATGATTTCTATAAAATTATTAAAAGAGAACAGGTATCTAAGAGTTAGGACAAGGAACCAAGTAGCAGGAAAACTAACAAAATAAAAGCATAAAATGGTGGTCTAAAACCAGCTCAGTAAAAGAAAGAAACCTAATTCAAACTATCAGAACATAAGATCATTTGGGGGAAAGATACTAAGTATTGATTTTCAATAGAAGAATTGAATAGAATTTATATTAGTTTTGAATCAAAATCAACTCAACCATTCTGGAGACAAGCAGTCTCAAAAGGTAAAGAAACTGTAACTAATGCAGTTCTTCTTCACCACATTGGGATCTTGCTTAAAACTGAGCATCACACACCATGGGGATAATGAGTAATTATTGCATGTATCATTAAAATAGTCTTCTGCTTCATCTTGTAATCTTAGTCTAAATTATGGGCATACTTCAAAATTTCATTGCTATTTGTACTTTTAGTCTGAAAGTATTGTGTAAAAAAGGTTTTTAGCAACCTAACATCTCAAAGTGTATGTAAAAGCTAAGAAAAATGCCAGATATATTAGGTATTAATATAAAAATGTTTATTGAGTTCAAAGCATAGCTTATGCATATATATTTATATTGGTTATTTCACCTTATATTGACTAATTAATTAAGTTGGCACTAAAACTATATATGCTTCTCATAAACTATGTAGTTTTTCAGCTATTTTCAGAATTTACAATCTCAGATTTCTCAGGTTTCTCAAATATGTATCAATTTCATGTTAAAAATATTTACAATAAGTTTCTTACTATTTGTTAATATGCAGCTCATTCTTTTTTAAACATGTTTTGTATTAGAGTTCTGGAAATTTTCTCTATCAAACTAAAATTATATATGCATTGATTTTCACTGCACACCACAGTCCTGTTGTGTAGGTGACTCTCTGGTAGGTGACTGTCTGATCACGTGAGTTCAACCTTTTAAAATTCCATATAAAGTGAAATAATTCACTGTTTTCTTCCATTACATGAATTACTTCATTTAATGAAATATCTTTAAGATTGATCCATGCTACAGTGAATGGAACCACTACTTTCTTTGTAAAAACTAAGTAATATTCCATGGAGTATGCATGCAACATGTTTTTTTCATAATTTTATTGAAATGTATTAATATTTATTTTAATTATCACATTTTATTGCATATATTTCAAAAGTTTATGAAATGTGAAATCCACATTTTCTTTATTCATTTGTTTATCGACATCTTCTTTCATTCCATCCATATCACATTTATGAATAAACATGAAAATGCAGATGTCTTTTTGAAATACTGATTTCATTTTCTTTGTGTACAAACCCTAGTGCCTTTTTCGAGGAACTCCCATACTAATTTTCAAAATGGTTGTATTAAATATATTTTGTCACCAATAGTGCTCATGGGTACTTTTTTCATCCTCTTTTGATAATAGCAATTCTAACATGGATGTTGTTTAAGTTTCAAAATATATACTGGTTTATATATATACAATATTTGTGCTAATTCTTTGAGAATTTCATACAAAGCAGAAATCAGAGAAGTATTAAGGGGCCATTTCAAGGGTGGAGGTAGGGGGCTATAGAGAAGAGAATAGCAGGGTACAAGGGATGTGATGTGATGTGGAAAATGGGAAAGATGGATGGTCTCAGGGAGCGGATAGGAGATAAATGCTGAAGAAGGAGGGAGGAGAGAAAAATTGCTATAGGGATGCCTGAAAAGGTTATTGGACTCATAATACTAATTCTCTTCCCAAAATATCTATAATGCATACAAGCCAGTATATAGTTCAGATGAAATTTTCCTATCTAGGATAATAACATTCCATGTAAGAGCCAAAGACTCTTTAACAAAATCCCACAAACCAGGCAATAGAAGGCCACTTTTGAGTTGTTGTTTAGAATTGTCTAAAAGACTCCCAAAATATTACAGGCTATTGCCCTTGTCCTTGGCTGCTCCCCACAGGAGAAAGATAAATCCCTATTGGTGAAGACACTATAGACTTGGAACACAGGTTCCAGAGGTCCCGGAGCTAGAACTGATTTGAAAGTTTTCTCACTTAGGATTAGTTTTCACAGAAACAGAAGGTGCCATGCAAGCATCCAAAGGCAGGAACCAACTGCAACCACATTGTGCAGCATGACACAATAACATTAACGGTGTAATAGTGGCATGAGTAGTTTGTTACAAAGTTTTTATTTAGACTTTTTTTCTCTTTTTGAAAAATATATTGTTTTCATACAAATAGTCTGATTATGCTTTCCCTCCCTCTGCTTCTTCCAGGTTCTCCCTACCTCCTCTCTGATCAGGATTCACTCCCCTTCTGTCTCTCACTAGATACCAAACAGGCACCTAAGGGATAATAATGACATATAATAAGATAAAACAAAACAAAACAAAAAACAGAGGAAGTGAGCATAAGAATGTCACAAGAAACCAAGACACAAGACCCACTTGTTCTCATGCTCAGGAATCCTATAGAAACATAAAACAAGAAGCCGTAATCTGTATGCAAAAGACCTGTAAGTAATGTACATAATGAATAATGATGATGATGGTGGTGGTGCTGACGATAATGATAATTAAATATTAAGTTATATTTTTAACTAAAAGGAGGAAAAATTAAAGCTCTGACACAACAGTAAGAAACACAGAACCTTTGGAGATGCCTCTGAGTTGGTTTTTTGTTGACTTTTTACTTCTAGGCATGGAGACTATCGTTAAGTGTAGGTTGTTTACCTGTTGAGACTCACTTGGAGAAAACTAAATTTTCATTTGCAAGTGGTCATTAATTGGAGATAGATTTTGGGTTGGTGGTAGAGACATCTTTTCACTCCTTTCAGTTCTAGGACCCAAGCTGGTACGATCCATGCAAAACCTAGGCATGCTGCCTCAGCCTCTGTGAGTTCATACGTATACTCAACCTGCTGTGTTTGGAAATCCTTGTTTCCATTGTGGCCTCTTGGGCTCTTACACTCCTCCTGCCTCCTCTTCTGTGGGCTTCCTTGATCTCTGAAGGGAGGGATTTGAAGTAGATACCCCAGTTAGACTTGAGTGTCCCCTGGTCTCTCACTCTACAGGTAGTCTGGCTGTGGGTATTTGTATTTGTTCCCATCTGCTTCAGGAGATAGCTTCTCTGATGATGGCAGAGGAAGGCACTGATCTATGAATAAAGCAGAATGTAATTTTGCTGCTATGTTCCCTTCAGCATACGGTTTTACCCTACGTCCCTGGGCCACCTAGTCTCAAGTCCTTTGTCACTCAAGCAGCATCATGTACAAGTTTCACCTCTTGGAGTGGACCTTAAATCAAATTATGTTTTGATTAGCTCCTCTCACAAGTGCAACCATTGCCCTAGCTTTCTTACTATCTTACAGGCAGGGCACCATTATTGATCGAAGGGGAAGGGTTTGTAGCTGGGTTGGTTTTTCCATTTCTCCTTTGGTACCATGCAGAGTACACTCCAGTGTAATGAACACAAGTTAGTAGTGGTGAAGGTCTAAGCACCAGCTGGACTTCACCATGGTCAACGAGTTGTGGTAGTGTTATCATCAGCAATCTGGCATTTCCACTAGTTGGTGGATTTTAAAGACTTGGCAACAGCCTAGGTTGTTTGGGAGTTCCTATGGAACCCCCTTGGGCAAAAAACACAGGTTGACAAATAAAAAGCCCAGTGTCACTTGTGGGAAACATCTAACTGAGTTGTTAGTCAGAGTTGAACTGGAAATCTCAAAAATAATATAGGTTATTAGCATAGCACTTGATTTTCCTGCACTACTTTATGGCAAGAACCTGTTCCTAAATATACAACCCATATTGGGCAAAAGGCAAGGGGTTTTATGACAGGGTGGAGGTGTTAGTTCATTCTCTTTTTTGAATCAATAGTTCCTTTAATATTAATGACATTGAGCACATCAGATACTGAGTTCTGCCAAGGAAGCTGGTAGGCTAACTGCAGATTGTTTCTCTCCCTCCATTCCTCCAAGTCCAATGACCAGTCTCATCCCCAGATCTGCAGCAGAACACCTGCAGCAGCTTCTCCCCCTTTCATCTCTAGTGTATCCCACAGATCCTCCCCTCCTAACCTCCCTCTTCCCACTTGCTGCTGTGTTTTAGTCCCCAACTGTATCAGGAATCTAGTTAGGAAAACAGATTAACACCAGATCTCCACCTCCCCCTCAGCTACTCTAAGTCCAATCCCAAAGTCTCTTCTCCAGCTCTACAGAAGACTACCTGCTGAGTGCTCTCATTCTCCCATGCCACCTCTCCAGAAGAAATAGATACATCAGAGAAAAAAAATATTTAATCTAAAAAACTCCTGGCACAAAACATCCAGGAAATGTGTAACTCTATGAAAAGACCAAATCTATGAATAATAGAATTAGAGGAAGGAGAAGAAATACAGGTCAAATGCACGGAAAATATTTTCAGCAAAATCCTAGAAGAAAATTTTGCTAACCTAAAGGTGATGCCTATTAAAGTACAAGAAGCATACAGCATAGTAAGGAGGCTGGGCCTGAAAAAAATGTCCACACCACATAATAACCAAAACACAAAATGTACAGAACAAAGAAAGAATATTAGAAGTTTCAAACGGAATATGCCAAGTAACATAAAAAGATAGACCTATTAGAATTACACCTGACTTCTCAACGGAGATTCTAAAAGCAAGAAGAGCCTGGACAGATATACTATAGATTCCAAGAGACCACAGACACTAGCCCTGACTACTATACCCTGAAAAATTTTCAATTACCATAGATGGAGAAAATAAGACATCCCATAGTAAGATCAAAATTAAGAAATATTTATTTACAAACCTAGCCCTACTGAAAATGCTAGAAGGTGAACTACAACCTACAGAGGTTACCTACATTGATCAAAACCATAATGAATAATAATAAAATAATCCCAGACCAAAAAAGTCAAAAGAAAGGAAACACACACACACACACACACACACACACACACACACACACACACAGAGACACACACACACCTTAACATCAATGATATTCATCACCTCAGGGTGAAAGGCTGGAAAAAGATAATTCAGACAAATGGACTTGAGAAACAAGCTGGTGTGGTTATCTTAACATCTGAAAAAAATAGATTTCAAGCCAAAACCAATCAGAAGAAATAGGGAAGAACTCTAAATATACATCAAAGTTCAAATCCAAATGGACAATTCAATTCTTAACATCTATGTCCCAAACAAAAGGGCACCAAAGTTAGTAAAAGAAGACTACTACAGCTTGAATCACATATTAGCCATTGTGCACTGTTAGTAGGAGGTTTCAATATCCCTGTCTTACCAGACAGTCCATATAGACCAGAGAGAGAGAGAGCGAGAGAGAGAGAGAGAGAGAGAGAGAGAGAGAGAGAGAGAGAGAGAGAGAGAAATGATGGAGCTAACATAGATTATATACACAAAATCAGTAGCTTTTTCCATATACAAATGACAATCTGAAAAGAAATCAGAGTAGCAATACTTTCCACAATAGCTTCAAAAAATATCTAGGGAAACTAACCAATCAAGGCAAAGACTTGTATGATGAAACTTTTAAGACACATAAGAAATTGAAGACAGTATCAGAAGATGGAATTCTCAAGGATCGGTAGGATTAACAGTAAAAATGTCCATCCTACCAAAAGCAACATACAGATTCAACGCAATCCTTATAAAAATGCCAATACCATTCTTTTTTTTTTTTTTTTTTTTTTTTTTTTTTTTTTTTTTTTTTTTTTTTTTTTTTTTTAGATTTATTTATTATGTATACAGTGTTCTGCCTGCATGTATGTCTGCAGGTCAGAAGAGGGCACCAGATCTCATTACAGATGGTTGTGAGCCACCATGTGGTTGCTGGGAATTGAACTCAGGACCTCTGGAAGAACAGTCAGTGCTCTTAACCTCTGAGCCATCTCTCCAGCCCCCGCCAATACCATTCTTTACATATCTTGAAAGAATAATTTTCAGCTTCATCCAAACAAACAACGACAAACAGAATAGCTAAAATATTCCTGAATTATAAAAGAACTGATGTAGGTTTCACCCTTTCCAATTTTAAGTTATACTAAAAAATCATAGGAATAAAAGAGAGTAGTATTGACATAAGATCAGACACATTGATCAATGGAGTCGAACTGAAGACATAGATGTAAATCCACACACAAATAGAAACAGATTCTATGATAAAAAACCAGAAATAGATACTGGGAAGAACAAAAGCATCTTAAACATACGGTGTTGGTCAAACTGAATGGCTGCGTGTAGTAGAATCCAAATAGATAATACTTATTCACTGCATGAAACTAAATTCAAAATGCATCATAAACCTCAAATAAAACCAGAAATACTTCACATAATAGAAAAGAAAGTGGGGAATCCTTGAACTCATTGGTACAGTACAAGACTTTCTGAACAGAACACCAATAGTACAGATACTGAAATCAACAATTAGTAAATGGTACTTGAAACTGATTCTGTAAAGCAAAGGACACTGTCATTGGAACAAAGTGACAACCTACAGAATGGGAAAAGATTTTGGCCCACTACATATTTGATGAAGGACTAATATCTGAAATACTTAAACAACTAAAGAAACTAGATATCAAAAAGCCAAATGAACAAATTAAAACGTGGTACAGATTTCAGCAGAGAATTCTTAGTAAAGAAAAATCAAATGGCTGAGAAATACTTAAAAACATGTTCAACAACCTTAGCCATCAGGAAAACACAAAAGCTAATTCTAAACATATAAGCCAACCTTCTGTACAATTATCATGTTCTTGCTTCAGATCTTCAGAATTATGTGAAATGTTGAACTGATTCTAGAAGTAGATCTAAGGTGACAGGGATCACAGTGTCAGTGGTTTTGTTACCTAGGGTAGACTCTGTGGACCTCAGGTGGTAGAAGTGTGGTCTAGTCTGGAAGAAGGTGGTGGAAGTGCATAAAATTCTGAGTGTGGATCTCATGTGACCAGGGCTGGAGCTGTTCCGTGCAAAATTTTTAAAAACCTAGTTTAATCCTAAACATCTTGTGATTATTAATTAATTACTATCAAAATTCTGGTACCAAATAGAAACCCCACCTCTTCTAAAAATTATGTTTCTGGTACTTATGCAATTCTCTTTCGACCACAGTAAATTCATACTACCTTCACAAACATGAGGCAGAAGACCATTTCAAAGCCAACATTTCTGTTTTTTATCTACATATAACAGGAATTTAGGCTGATAATGAAGAAATATTTCTAAATTCTCTAATTAATACATGATACTTAGAATCTCTGATTTCAGTACCCACATCTTTCAACATATTTTACTTATACATAGGCATATTCACAGATTTCTAAAACAGATATAGAAATATTCACTCTGTGTGTATGTTGTGTGCATGTGCATGTGCGTGTGTGTGTGTGTATGTGTGTGTGTGTGTGTGTGCATGATTGTGTAAAAATGGAAAGCTGTGGCCTATATATTAGTAATCCTTCTTGAAGGATAATTCACTCAGCAAATCTGGTCTATTTACAAAGTAGCAGAGAATTATACATTTTCATAGGAAACTATAAAATCTATCTAGGTAGAATCTAAGTCTGGAGGCAAAATGAATGATATTAAGTGGAACATAAGAAAAGTTAGCATCTCTTCCTCAGATGACTACCTACTACCATTGCCATTATACAATTTTCAACAGAAGAATCATCCAATATAGTTGAATGGCTTTTACTGCTGGTAAAGATGGCTCAGTATAGTGGGTATAGTGGGAATATTCAGAGACCTAATATCTTCAATATATTTCTTAATTCCCACTACTTACTAAACAATGCCCAAATTTCACATAAAAATATCTGTACTTACTGTGAATGTGTCTTATAATTCAATATTAGTCATTTTTTGATTTTACATCTGCTAGCATACTATTTTATAAAGTTTCAAAAGGAAGAAATATATTTTTTCCAAAGCATTTTTTTTGTTTAGCAATTTAAGCAATTTTAAGCTCTTCAATATATTATGTTAACTATCTTGCATCATAGTTTCCAACAGTGTCTATTATTAAAGCTACATGATCTAGTGGCCATTTTAAACCAAGTAGTCTTCTTGAATAATGTAAAGAATGGTCTACTACTTTGTATCATACATTACCAAGATTTCTACAACTGATGCCAACCAAATGATTGCCTTCAAACTCTGAATCAGAAATACATCCTAAGTTCTCATTTGTTCCAGATTCTTTTTTCACAACTAGTTCTTGTATCTATTAGAAAATTATTCACTGTGTTTTGTTGTGTATCATAAAATTCTCTGAAGCTATAATTTTCCTGAAAAATAACAGGCAACTTACAGAATTCCTAGGACTGCCTTAGTATAGTTTGATGACAAAATTCAATTCTCCTAGGATGCATATTTAATTACAACAAAGGGTTATTTTTGCCGCACAACAAATTTATGTAATATACAATTGAATGGGATCCTGTCATCCTTTCGGTATCCTGAATAGACACCTTTGTAATCCTATCCCTAGGAAACTGGTAATGAATCTTTTTTACTGTTCTTTAATGCCTTGACTACATACACAAGAAATACATACTTAAGTATTTACTTCCTCTTCCATCTTTTAACCGAAATTTTCCATTTTGTTACAACTTGTGTATAAACAGCAAACTGCAATAGCATTAGCCCTGACTGACTACAAAAGAGGCCGAGGGCACAAAAATAGGCAGGAAATAACTACTTAGGGTGAATTAAACACCTCTTTTCCCAAGACCCAATTTCCCTGAATGAGAGTTCAAAGTATAGTCATTTTGTTTTATATAGGTAATATAGCTGAGTATTTAGTGGAACAAAGATAACATGAAGAAACAGAAACATAAGTAGCATGAAGAAACACAGGCAGTCTAGTCAGGGAACATCTAAGACAAATTCAAATGCTTGAGGTTTGAAATATTAAGCAAGGTGGAAATATAACCCATGAGTACATGCCACCATCTCCCTCTTATCACATGAGTCAAGAGCTTTTTGAATGGCTCAAGTGTACTTTTTAAATGTGTAAATTCTAATTCTCAGTGGCCAGCGACAGTAACTGATATATTCCAGCTTCCACAATCGTGATTCTATTAGAAGATGGTTAGGAAGCTTACCTAATTGAAGAAACAATTAAAACTCATAAAAATAGATGAAGTGCTCCTATCATATTTGTTGGTTCTCTTAGTAATATTTCTGTTCTTTAAAGGAACAATAATGTTATTGTTCTAAAGTTACGAAATGTCACAGGTGTGATTATAGATTACCACCCAGTGTTTCGGTAAAATTATTTTTGTGAAAGTTGATGGCTGGAATTTGTTATAATTCCCAGATTTAGGATCAGTAGAATAGTGTCTCAGGAAGATAAAAAAAAAAAACCCACAAATATTGGTAGTAAGTGTTTGATACAGTGCTTATTCTATTTGTTCTCACGTCTTTTCAAAACTCTGTTCTGGATCAAATTATCTTGATGGTACACATATTTCCAATGCTTTTCCATACTCACCTGGTTTCTTCTTTATTTAGACAATGAAGGACTCAGAACTATCAGAAGTGTCATGAGAAAAAATAAAACAATATTTTAATTACAAAGTAAGTTTCTTGGATACGGAAATTTTACATAGAAAATAATTTTATGTGTAACTGCATTCATATAGAAAATAATTTTATGTGTAACTGCTTATTTAATTGAGGATTGGTGGTTTTAGATATGCTGTAAATGTCTATTCTAAATAGATCAGTTTGGTCATCCAGCTATGATAAGTGTTTAAGTACACAGTTTGCCATCACAAAGTTGTCCTTTCCAAGCTGTGGCAAATTTCTATTGGTTTTCAGGGCATTAGCAGAGTGGTGGGGAGTTGTTAGAACCCAGCAACCAAAGTAGACCTCAATGAGCTTACTGAGATGAGATGAAATATTAATGTCTTTGTGTAGCAGGAGTCTTAAAAGTTCTTATTAATAAAATCAAACCTGTAGCCCGGTATTGGGGTGAAGCTGGAAGATCAGAGAACCAGAACAGGCCACAGCTAACCTCACCTGGCCAACTTCTCAGCTGATCTGTTTCCTCAGACTGGAAGCTTCTGAGTCCTTATGCAAATGAATCTCAGCTGAACTCCTGCTAGAAGCCTGAAAGCTTAACCAGCCAAATGCTGCTAGTTTCTGGTCCTCAAGCCTTATATACCTTTCTGCTTTCTACCATCATTCCCTGGGATTAAAGGCTTGCTTTCTGGGATTAAAGGCGTGGGTCACCATACTTGGCTGTATTCTTGAACAGATGGTATCCTTGAACAGATGGATTTCTGCCTCTGGAATGCTAGGATTAAAGGCATGTGTGCCACCATTTTATGGCCTCTATATTCAGTGGCTGTTCTGGGAACAAAGATATGAATTAAAACATTATTTCTAAGGCAAGACATTATCAAGTTTGAGGACCAATCAGAAACATGAAATTTTCTTGAAAGATAATTTTATAGAACTTAAAAATAATTCCCCAACTTAAGTATTTTTCTGAACAATTTTTTAACCAAATTTACTTCCAAGGACAAATTCTTTTTTTAAAATTTTATAATTAATTTAATTTTACTTATCAGCCATGGATTCCCCTGTCCTCCTTCCTCCTGCCCCCACCTCCTCTCTCTCCCCAATCCACCCCCTACTCTCGCCTCCTCCAGGGCAAGGACTCCCCTGGGGATTCAGCTCAGCCTGGTAGATTCAGTCAAGGCAGGTCCAGTCCCCTCCTCCCTTCACCCAGGCTGAGCAAAGTGTCCCAGCATAGGCCTCAGGCTCCAAAAAGCCAGCTCATTCACTAAGGACAGGTCCCAGTCCCACTGCCTGGGGGCCTCCCAAACAGTACAAGCTAATCAACTGTCTCACTTATCCAGAGGGCCTGATCCAGTTCCATAAGGGCTCCTCAGCTATTGGTTCATAGCTCATTTGTTTCCACTAGTTTGGCTATTTGTCCCTGTGCTTTTTCCAATCATGATGTCAACAATTCTCGCTCATACAATCCCTCCTCTCTCTTGCCAATTGGACTCCTGGAGCTCCACCTGAGGCCTGGCCGTGGATCTCTGAGTATGCTTCCATCAGTCATTGTATGAGAGTTCTACCATGACAGTTAGAGTGTTTGGCCATCCCATCACCAGAGTAGGTCGGTTCGGGCTTTCTTTCGACGATTGCCAGTAGTCTATTATCTACTGGAGGTATCTTTGTGGATTTCTGGGGACCTCTCTAGCACTTTGCTTCTTCCTATTCTCATGGGGTCTTCATTTATCATGGTCTCTCTTTCCTTGTTCTTCTGTTCTTAATCCTGCTCCCCTAAGCTCTCTTTACCTAGACCCCTGCCCTTCATTATCCCTCCTCCCCCAGTTTGCTCATGTAGATCTCATCCATTTCTCTGTTGTTGAGTAATCTCTATGTCTTTCTTAGGGTCCTATTTACTAGGTAGCTTCCCTGGAGTTGTGAGGAGCAGTCTAGTCATCCTTTGTTTTATATCTAGTATCCACCTATGAGTGAGTACATATCATGTTTGTCTTTCTGAGTCTGGGTTACCTCACTCAGGATGATTTTTTTCTAGATCTAGATTTGCCTGCAAACCTCATGATGTCATTATTTTTATCTGCTGAGTAGTACTCCATTGTGTATATGTACCACATTTTATTTATCCATTCTTCAGTTGAAGGGCATCTAGGCTGTTTCCAGGTTCTGGCTATTACAAACAATGCTCTATGAACATAGCTGAGCATGTGCCCTTGTGGTATGATTGAGCACTCCTTGGGTATATGCCCAAGAGTAACAATATCAAGCATTAATTACAGAGATGACACAATGACACTTCACAGTCTAGAGCTCCATTGAAACCATGAAGAAGACACCTTACTCTTTTATACACCTTTCTTCTCTCTGGTTAAGGTTTGAAAGTCTCAAGTATTTATGCAGCTGAGCACAGTAGGTTTAGTCTTTGCTGCATGCAAACTCAATAAGAACAGCAAGAGATAAAAGAACAAGAAAGTTTATTGTTTGTGCAAATAAGAACAGGAAGAATAATCCCTAAAGGAATGTCTGACAAAGAAGGGAGGTGACAGAGAGGCAGCACTCCTTTTGGGAGGAATGGTTCTCCTATGTAGGTACAGGCACATTACTTAGCAAATTCATTCCAAGATGATATTTCCTCATATACCATATGATCTAAGACAGCTACTAGGATGGAGAATTTACAATCACAATGAGCAATGTTTACTGATTATCTAGATGAAAGTTGGATGGCTTTGGCAGTTTTATCAGGACTTTACAGTTTTGACCACAAAAAGCATTATCTGATACATAGAGGAACTTGAAAAAATTGAAGAGATATCAGCAGACAGCACCATTTCCCCCAGATGCACATATATTTAACTAAGTAATGTCCTCTTGACTGCTAATGGTTCCTCTACTTATTTTCATCATATTAAGCAGTATTTTAATATTATTTCTATAGTTACACATAATAAAGACAACTCAAAAGTAGCAGAAAATTTCATTCTGTTTATGCTTACCTCTCCATGTATTTTTTTTTCTTTGCTAAAGTTTCAAGATTTCTTTCTATTTTTATAATCTTTCTCTCAAGATAACATTATTTTGCTATTATTTTGGAGTAATTATGTTACTGATTCATTTTCTTTTTTACACAAATTTTTCAGGTTTTCTTCATTTCTAAAATATGTTCTGTTGGATACAATATTCTAATGTAGACGTCAACTGCAATTGTTAAAATGATAAGATCTAGACTCACCCAAAGGATGAGTCTCTGTGCACGGCTGTGGGAAATTATCTTGTGAGTTGGGAAGATTCACCCACTGTGGGTAACACCATTCCCTGGGCTGGTATCCTAGAATGTACAAAGAGGAGAGTGTTAACTGAGCACTCACATTTAAACACTCTATCTTGATAGTACTATTCCCAGTTGCTTCAAGCTCCAGCTGCATTGGCATGACCACAGTGATGAACTGTACCTTGAACCCCAAGCCTCAATAAACCCTCTTCCTTAAGCTGTTTTTGTCTGAGTTTGTTTTCTTCCTTTGTTTCCATCTTCATTCATTCTTTTCTTCCCTCTCTTTCTTTCTTCCTTCCTCCCTTTCTTCCTTGTGTTCTTTCTTTTTTTCTTTAGTTTATCACAGCCAGAGGAAAAGATACCAAGCAATTTAGTTTGTCATTTTTTTAATTTAGTACTTTAAAAATGTGTCCTTTTATTCTTGATTCTATGACTTTTGAGGGGAAATATACTATCAATAAATTTTCCTTCTTTTTCATGTAAGTACATACTTTTATAACACATTTCATGAGTTTTAGATTTCAGAATTTTGACTATGCTTTTCTAGTGCTTTTTTGTTGTTGTTTTTTTGTTTTTTGTTTTTGTTTTTTTTAGTTCATCTTCAACAAATTTGCTCAGAATTTTGAATCCTTGGGTGTATGCCACTTTGAAGTTCAGTTACTTTTATCTACTGATTATTTAAATATTATGTCTTCTTCTCTCTTGGGAAGAGTAATGAGTCAGGGACAGATTTTTTTGTTATTGAAGCACAGATCCTGCTGTTATGCTTTGTATTACTTTTTCTCCTTCCTGTTTTTCAGATAAATAGTTTCCATTATCCCGTTAAAATTTTATTTTTAGCCCGTATATGAAATCAGGCTATTCCCTGCCTTTTATATAAAGTGATGATTTCTTTCACTCTGTGTTTTTTAATATTAAGAGATTTTATTTTACAAGCAGCTTTTGACTTTGTTACAAGTCCAGAAGGATGACTCTGCACCTTAGAGGGAACATAAACAGCACCATTTGCCTAGCTCTACCTACAAGACACAAACTGATGAATAACTTATGAATACTCACATTACTGTGTTTTTATAGTTGAATTTATATATAGTTTACTTAGCTTTCTATGAAACTATCAAGATATGAAAGATACATAGCCCCAATCATGACTGCAAAGTGACACAGAAGTCCAGTTTCTACATGTGGGCTCTGCAGACAGTTGTGGTGTATTCTCTAATTACTATATCGTAGTCTGAGAATTGTAGCTCTACATTAAGCTTTTTCTGCAGACTTCTGTGCTGTGAGCACTAAGAAAGCCTGATTAGTACTATGAGGTGACCACCAGTGATGTGACATAAGGATATGGTATCCTGAATGAGGCTGAAAGTCCAGATGCCTAGTGAGCTTCCTCTGAAACTTCATCAGTGAATGTGAAAAAGGAAAAGTTCTGGGTAGAAAGAGAAGTTCCCTTTTGTTTTTTGGTGTCCTTTTGGACCACGTGCTATATGAAAAAGGCATTTCTTCCATCTGGACAAGATGAAACTGTCTGTGCTCTTACCCCAGCTTTTGGGCCACCGTTGTGGCAAATATGTTGGGCTACCAGCTTACTGCCTGTCAAAAGCAATAGTGTTGGAATAAGTGAAGAGAAAAATATGGTTTTTTTCCTAGGCTGTTGATGTATGACGAAACAGAAATCTGTCTTTAATGTCTCTTCCTTTTCTGTGCTTTCTTTAAAGTAAGACATTCTTGGATATTGCATATTTACATGCTCCTTATGAAATTTCTGAATTATGAAACTCATTCAGTATTCAATCTGGTTGTCCAAAATAAAAAGAATATCCTGGAGATTCATCACTGATAAATTCATGATAATGAAAGTTCCTGGCAGGTCTGCGTCTTCTTTACCTTTCAGACTACTCTTCCATTTATTTAGTTAGAATGATAAAGGATTTCTACAATGCTTAGGAAAAGAACTCTGGGTAATTATTTCTTGTCAGTCCTCTTAGCAGATCAAGTAATTTACTTTTTTATCTTCTTACCACTAATATGACAGAATGAATCCAGGGAGATATATTAAATAAATTAATACTATTTCATTATTAATAATTACTGAAAGATATTTAAGCAGATACAATTTTATTCATATTTTATTGGTTCACTTAAGCATTCAAAATTGAAAAAAAATACATATAAAGTGTTTAAATGACTTGTCCATAATTCTAGAGTCATTCCATGTCATAACAAGGTATGAAATTGGATGATTTGGTTCAAGAGTGTTGTTGTGTGACAAAAACAAGCTGTTCCTGAGGAGATATGCTATATATGTCTACTCACCGAGATAGGGAACTCATAACAGACCAAATCATGGATATCACTAAAGTACAGTTTGGTGAAGTGATGTGTTTTATTTGGATTACTTACAGGCATATGAGTGAGAGATTACTTACAGGAGAAGAAAGGACTCAAAGACAGCTGTATCGCCAAAGCTCACCCAGCACAGGTGGCAACTCAGCTCAAAAGCCTGGGACTCTGTAGCACATTTCACAGCTGCAAGAAAATCGACAGCTTGGAGTGTGTCCTTCCCAGGTGTCTCACTTGGTCTAAGCTCCTTCAAGGGGTCTTTACTGGTGTCTTTTTCTTCCAGCCCAGATGGTCTGGTCTACTTGAAATACAGTCAGTTTTAGGGGCTTCTGAAGCTATTTTGAGTTGTTTACAGAGCTTCCTTGCAGGATTAAAGATTTTAATCACAGAAGAAATTGACACAGTTTTTTTCTAACAGCTTCTATACAGCCTTTCTCAGAATGAGATGAATTACTACTGAGCTAGCACAGGTCAATGTAGAAATATTTGAAAAAAAGAATAACAAATACTAGGAAATCAAACAAAAAACTGTTTTCTGCCCAAGCATCCTTTATAATTGGTGCCAGGATCATGTCAAGGAGTTCTTATTCTTTATTTATGACTCAACTCTAGATTTCTGCTGATTACTTTGCTTAGGGAACATTTCTTCTTTTATTTTCTGCCCTGAACTTAAATTTCATTTCATTTTATCAGTGAGATTTACTTATAACATAGTATTTTAAAATCCTATCAAACTGTTTTAAATTAAATACTACTGTATTCTCTTCTGTTTTTATTGGTTTTATTTTAAAACATGAAAATACAATACCTTAAAAGTTTGGAAGATCACTTTGAGTATCACTAACATGACTTTTTGTTGCAGTTATTTACTTACAGAGCCAGCACATATCATTCCAGTAACTCATATTACTATTGCACACTATTATTTGTAACAAAAGCTATACAATATCCTGGCTGATCTTCTTATGCTACTTCCTTTGTATAAATTTTAGACTGAATGTTAATATATTGTTTTTGTTTTTACTTGTATTGTTGTTGATTTTCCTTAAAAATTATACTTAGAGAAGCTTTAACATTTCCATACAGATACACAAGTAGCAATGATATCTGATCTGTTGCTGGATCCTAACAGCTCCCTTGGAGGAGGGGGTGAGAAGTGGCTGCATCAACTTCACAGACACTGGGAGTCACTTGAAGACAAACAACAAACCCGTTTATTTAATAATGGGGAAGGCCTTATATACCCTCCTCCCAGCACCTAGTCTGTGTGACAATATAGTGCTATCCTTCAATGGTTGGGCATGATCAGGAACTCTGACAGCAAACAAGAACTCTGACAATACCTGTTGCTAGGCCCTCAGGCAGATTCTAGGTTGGCTCATAAGGAAGTACATTATATGCATGCCTTGGCAATTAGTCTGAGCCAAATTTCTTTGACCCTATGGACCTGTCCTACTATATATCCATCCTTTTATTTTATTATGTGGGCACTCAGCCAGAGTCAGAGTTCTTTGCTCTGGCTTTGTTGACCCTGCCTTGGGATGGCGGTTAGGGGGCTCAGCAACTGGACTGTGCCTGTCTTAGGTTGGCTTGCCAAACAAGCTCTTACCCATCATTGACTATCAGCCCTCAAAGAGCATCCATCCCTGGAGAGTCATCCTGGATGGGGATGGTCAGGCAGTAGCCTTTTGAATTCAGAAACCCAGGCATGCATAACCTCCTGTGGAGGGTTCGAGTTGAATATATAAGAGCAATTAACAGCTGTAGAGTCACTTTAGTGGTTGCCCATTGTTGCCAGATGTGCTGTGGGAAACACTTAAAAAGGAGAATGATTAAAAGCATCACCTAGCCAATCAAAACATAAGTGAAAATCCAGGAGGGATCAAACAGCCTCTTTATATCATGGAACCCATATTGGTGTAGGGACACTCTGAGGAAACACAGAGGCATACTCTCTCCCACAGGTTAGCAGGAGGACTGGCAGCTACCATTGGAGGTAGAAAGGATCTATCCATCTCACCAGGGGCAGGGGTGTGTTATTTGACAGAGACACCCAGTGCTTCTACATTGGGTTGAGCCTCTTGTAAGTCCTTGAAGGCCAGGTCTGATATCTGTTGAAAATAGGAATTGAAGCCAATCTGTGCCTGGTGTACAGAATGGACATATTCCCTGTACCCTGTAGCATATCATAGGTCACTAGGGTGTTAAATAAGATGTTTGTCTGGGTCTGAGATTCTGCCTGGTTATTATAGACTGCAGTCTCCAACACAGCTTTAAGCAAATGGTACCAATCAAAATGGTTGCAATTGCATGGACCATTGAGTAAGGACCTGCTGAAAGTAGGAGGAATCTGGGCCTGACTCATTGGTTGTCTTTCAGATAAAGGAGAGATCAGCTATGGGAGTGGGAATCCAGGGCTGAGCATAGACCTTTGGGCCCACATTGACTGGAAAGGCTTCAATGGGCCTATGGACTGACAGTGGTGAAGGCTGTGAGGGTTGTAAGACACCAGGCTTTGCAAGAGAGTAGCCACCTCTTGAGGCAGGCAGGTACTGGGGTACATTTCCCCAAGAGTACCACAGAGGAGGTGAAACCACTCGAAGTGGTGGTGGAGCAGAGGGGTGAGCAGCACATGACTTAATGACAGCTGCCTTCTTGACAGATTCCCTGGGGCCCAAACTGGCAGCTATGTTCTACTTGACATATTTCATGGGACCCAAACTGACAGCTATATTCTCCTTGGCCATTTTGTAGGGCCCAAACTAACAGCTATGTTCTCCTTGACAGATTTTTGCCAGTCCCAACAGTGATATCTCAGGGCCCAAACTGACAGCCACCTTCTCCTTGACAGATTAGATGGGGTCAAATCTGTCTGCTTTCTAACCATCAGATATCATAGAGGTAACCAACATGGAAGTGGTGGGGGTGATGAAAAGATTACCCATCTTTTTGAGGGAAACAGCAAGCAAACAACAGTCAGAGAAAAGATGGCAGTCAACAGGGGCAGAATTTGGATCAGACCCTTATGTTTTGTGCTTAGTAGGGGACTTCTGTAGTTTTTTAGGACAAGGCTATATGCCCACATGGTGTCTACAGACAAGGGACAGCTTTAAGGAGCAGAGCCTTGGTTTCACCTCCTTGGGGGATCAATCTTTATGTGGAGGCACCGGGCATTTTGAAACAGAAAAAAAAGTGCCTTCCTGATGGGATGAGCAGACAAACATGACAGACAACACAAAAGAAGGAAAGAAATGGGGATCCTAATGCTTACCTGCCAAAAGGACCAAAAGAACACAACACTGAGAGGCCTTCTCACCAACACACACTGTAGATAAATTTCTAAATGGTCTTATTAAATAAAAAACACAGAGCCAAATATAGGGGTAAAAGCCTTAGAGAGATCAGAGAAAACCACCAGCCAACCTTACCACACCAACTCTGCAGCTTCCAAAATGCCAGTTACTTCCTGTCTACCTATACCTTCATTGCCTTGCTGTTCTTCCATCTCAATGGCTGTCTTAGCCCAGCTACCGCACTTCTTCTTCCCACACAGCTCTGTCACTTTCTGTCTGTCTCTACAAAACTTTAGGTCTCTATGGTTGGTACTGGGATTAAAGGCATGTATCATCATGCTTGGCTCTATTTCCTACTGTGGCCTTGAACACACAGAGACCCTGCCAGCTAAGTGATAGGATGAAAGGCATGTGCTGCCTGACTTTTGTATTTACTATAGTGGCTGGATTTCCTCTGATCTCCAGGCAGGCTTTATGAAAGCACAATAAAATATCACCACATTTCAGCACAAATAAAATATCATCACAACACACTGTCTTGGGGGCGCTGCCAAGCACAGCAAGTGAAGAGAGGGAGATGATCAGAACCTGCACTGAGAGAGAGAAAGTAATGGAAGCCCCATGTTCAACTGCCAGATGTTGATTGGATTCTAATGACTCCCTCAGGGGAGAAGGTGAGAAGGCTCTTGCATCAAAAACACAGACATTGGGTGTTGCTGGAGAATTTCTCTCCAACTCCCGCCACCAAGTCCGGCCAGTCTCAGAGCCCACTTATAAAATAAACACACAGACTCTTACATTATTTAAACTGCTTGGCCATTAGCTCAGGCCTGTTATTGTCTAGCTCTTACTCTTATATTTAGCCCATTTCTATTAATCTTTACTTTGCCACGTGGCTTGTGGCTTACCGGTACTTTACATCTTCCTTGTCCTGATGGCGGCTGGCAGTGTCCTCTCTCAGCCTTCCACTTCCCAGAATTCTTTTCCTTGTCCCGCCTATACTTCCTGCCTAGCCAATGGCCAATCAGTGATTTATTTACTGACCAATCAGCAACACACTTGACATACAGACCATCCCACAGCACTTCCCCTTTTTCTTTTCTTAAAAAGGAAGGTTTTAACTTTAACATAGTAAAATTACATATAACAAAACAATTATCAAGCAAGAATTACAGTTACAATATTAAAGAAGAGATCCTATCTATCTTATATTTGGAAGTTTAAGGTTTTATATCTAACTTATCTTTTATTATAACTAAGGAAAATTGTAAGTATCTAGTCTTTAACCACATCAAAGACCTCAGAAGGATATACTACTACCTGAGAAATGGAGAAGGATATAAGCAACTTTTAGGAGTCTTGTAGGGTAGACAGAGACAGGTGGCAGCTTGGACAGTCATTCAAAGTTCTCTTGTAAAGTTGGGGCATCTGTCTTCAGCCCACAGGCCTAGAGTCTCTTATTCACTTTTCTCTGTGTCCTGTAGAATGTCTGGCAGTTTTCTCTGCAAAGCAGGAACCTGAAGGACCATTTTGTCAAGCAAAGTTTAGTGGTCACCTTTGTATGGGTCCTGCATGTCCAGTTGATCAGGCAGTCCAGGCAAGAACAGTTTCTTGCCCAAATGGCTATTTTTGTCAAGGTGAAGATAAACTCCGTATGGAGTGTCTTCGATGCCCATCCTCCTCTCTGAAGTAAATCGGTGCTGTCAGGAGCAGACATGTCTCACTGTCCAGAAAGTCTAAATTTTTAAAACATTTTAAATGCCATATTCTGTAGGTCTTTGAAGTGTTTGAAGACTACCTATCTATCTGAAATATAACTATGTATACCTAGAAGACTTAACTAACATGGCTACAAATATGATTATCATAGATGACTAATTATTAATCTATTTTTTAATTATCCATTATAATTTTAAATGAGTTACATAAACATAATACCTCAAACAAGAATAGAAATATATATACAGTATAACAAAATTAAGTTTAAATTTGTATCAATAAACTATAGCAATGTAAAACATTTTAAACAAGTTGTTACTCTTTAAAAGTAGGTTCATTAATCTACTTTCATCCTATCATATCTAAACTACCCCCCTTTTTGTTTTAGAAAGAGATTGTATTTATAATCAACCTGATTTAAATAAAAATATTGTTTTTTCTCTGTCCCACACCAGAGGGCTCTTCTGATTTGGGACACAAGAATCTCTTAACCATTTTTTTTTTTTTTTGAGCAATATGTCTGGGTTTAGAGGGGGAGTGAGCCAATTCCATCTCTAAAGCCAGCTTGGTATATTTGGGAATTTGGGCGTAGCTTCTCTTACTACTTCCTGCTGGAGGGGGGCGCTGTATCTTATGGGGACACGAAGAAAATTTTAGGATCATGGAGTAGTCCATGAGGCTGTATCGTCTGAGCCAGTTGCCTTGAAACCATTCTGGATGTTGAATCATCTGGGCCATGGTGTCACTGGAGACCTTTCAGGGGGTCTTGGCTGGTCAAACCTGATGTATCTTAATCTGGAACAAATCCATAGTCTCTGGCTTTCTGTGGAAACAAGAGCAGAGACTCTTTTCCAAAGCAACATATCCTTATATCCAAATTTTGAAGTCAAGGTACCTTTAAAATATACATTTTGGCATAATTCAACAGCTTTTACAATCAAATGTTTTTCTGCAGTTACGAATATCAAAGAGAACATAATCCAGATTCTCTGTGTGGTAGTCATCTTTACGTGGCTTTTTTTTTATATTAGCTTGAGCCTATTGCTTTAAAGTGCAGCCTTCTAAGCCTGAAACGGCGCAGTGGCTGCTGGCTCCGCCCACTTCAGCTTCCCAACATGGCGGCGGTCCGCTTTCCGCCAGCTCTGGGAGCCATAACTCTCAGAAATAGTGGGTCTACACTTTTACCAAAGTAGCGTGTAGCCCAGAAACCTCTTTTTTTGTTTTGTACTAGCAAAGGCTAAATTCACCACACAGTTTAATGTGCTATTTGCAGAGGCCTCATTCCCGCCATACTGCAGGTCGAGCATGCACGCCAGGAACCCGCCAGTAGCTCAAACCGGCAGCTGCCGCTTATTTGAGAGAGACAATTAGGAAGCTGTTTTTAGGTCCGTTTTAGAATCTTTTTTCTAAGTTTTTAGGTGGAAACTCGTGCCCCACGTTGGGCGCCATTTGTTGCTGGAGAATTTCTCTCCAACTCCCGCCACCAAGTCCGGCCAGTCTCAGAGCCCACTTATAAAATAAACACACAGACTCTTACATTATTTAAACTGCTTGGCCATTAGCTCAGGCCTGTTATTGTCTAGCTCTTACTCTTATATTTAGCCCATTTCTATTAATCTTTACTTTGCCACGTGGCTTGTGGCTTACCGGTACTTTACATCTTCCTTGTCCTGATGGCGGCTGGCAGTGTCCTCTCTCAGCCTTCCACTTCCCAGAATTCTTTTCCTTGTCCCGCCTATACTTCCTGCCTAGCCAATGGCCAATCAGTGATTTATTTACTGACCAATCAGCAACACACTTGACATACAGACCATCCCACAGCAATTGGGAGTCAGTTGAAAGCAAACAACAAACTTATTTATTTAATAACAGGGAAGATCTTATATACCCTCCTCCCAGCACCTAGTCTGTGTTGCAGTCTGGCAGCATTGCATGTTTGTCCCTCATTGGCTGGACATTATCATTACTATGACAACACCTGTTGCTAGTTCCTCAGGCAGACTACAGGTTGGCTCATAAGGAAGTATGTTATTTTATCAACTCTATGGGCTTGTACTACTACACTGATCTAATTGAGTATTTATGTACTAGTGATGTGTTGAGTTTTAGGTCAAAGAAGCTATATTATGTAAAAGAAAAAAAAGTGGATTAACTCTAATATTTCTTTTACTATTACATATATAAAATGAAATAAATTTTAGTATGGTCTTAGGTTACTTTAGGAAGTAATATATATATATATATATATATATATATATATATATATATATATGCATACAAACACATATAAAATGGTTCTATTAATATACTCTTAGTCAGTATATTCATACTGTTATGAAGAGACACCATGGCCACAGCAACTCTGGTAAAAGAAAGCATTTAATTGGGGCTTGCTACCGGTTTCAGAGTTTCAATTTATTATCATCATGGTGGGAAGCATGGCAGCATGCAAGTAGATATGGTGCTAGAGTAGTAGCAGAGCATTCTACATCCAGATTTGCAAGTAGCAGGAAGAGAACTCCAGTGAGCTTGCTTGAACTTTGAAACCTCAAAGTGTAATTCCAGTAACATACTCCCTCCAAAGCCATGCCTTTTAATCCTTCTTGAATCCTGCCACTCCTGGGTGAATGACTAAGCATTCAAATATATGAGCCTATGGGAACCATTCTTATTTGAAACACCACATATAACTATACATAATACATATTAATGGGCATGGAAATAGAGATATGATAGTGTAAGTGCTAGTGTATAGATGCTACAATTATAATAGTGTTAGTGTATTGTAGTGCATCTACACACAAAATTATTAGTATATATATATATATATATATATATATATATATATATATATATACACACACACACAAATAACTACAAAGTGTAGTGTATGATTAACAGCTTTCCATCAAGAAAGATACACACGAACACATGTAACTGTACAAACAAAAGAAAAGGTCAGTTTCTCTTTCATCATCAATACGCTTAAAGATAAGTTAGAAGAAAATGATGCAATGCTTCTCAAGATTATATGAATGGTAAGATGTTAAAACTTTCCTCACATCTTTTACATCCATTTATTAATGTATTATGTGAATTAAAATCACATTGAATGAAGCCTGTGATTGTTTTGATGGGAACACTGTACAGTGGTAATAGGTCTTTAAAGTTGTTGATATTTGAAGTAGGAAAAGATTTTAAAAATCTTTTTTTTCCAGTATTAGAACAGTGCTGATGACATGATAAAACATTAAGGGTAAACATTCAGTTTTTCTTTTTTTCCTCATGAAAGCAGGGTGAGTCTGGGAGCAAACAGGAAATTGTTATACTTGAACACATCAAGATGGATGGACATGAGTTAGAAGAAAATATGAGATTGCTATTTGTTTACTAAAAAATTATATATCTTGCTTAGAAATTGTGGTGTATGGCTGTAATCAAAGTCCTTAAGTTGCTTAGGTAGGATGAGATTGAGTTTGAGTCCAGTATGTGCTGCATACTAAACTCCAGACTATATAGGGTTACGTGGTAAGACTATGTCCAAAACCCACTAAGAAAACAAAATCTCTTGTGTTCCCCATGTACTTTCTCTTGCATCTGACAGGTGAATTTGCTTTTAAGTATATTTTAAAATCTTAGTTGAATATGCTTGTATTTATAAAAATTATCAAAACTACTCAAGATATTTTTATTATCGATCAATAACCAATGACAAAAGAATTTTTTGGATGTTAGTAGAATTCATAGTATTATATGAGGTTGATAAATAAATGAGCTCTTATGTAACACAGAAAGGAATAGACAGAATAAAAATGCACTAAATCTTTTTGAAGCATCTTATAGTATGACATATTTCTGGGGCAATGTGAACAAGTAGCTACTCACACCTAGATAGGTAACCAATGATAGACGAAAAAAACATAGTGAATTAATGAACTATTGAGGTGACTTATAGGAATATAGTTCAGTTGCTTACAAGAGCATGAATGAGTCAGTGGTAACTGCATACATAACCAAATCTATGGTGTCTTCCAAAATTTCCATATCTAGCCCTCTCTGCATAACTTTCAGGCAACATGGAGAGATGGAGAGTCTTCCCTAGCCAGCAACTTTGTGCTGCTTATACGACCTTGAAGGAGGTATGGGGTTTCTGTGAATTCTCTGTTTCAGTAGCTTCTTAAAACCTATTTGCTTTTTCTACTTGCTTTATTTTATAAGCCTTAATGGGCTTCTCAGTATAGAAGGTGTCAATTCAGATGACATTGCTACACCACAGATCTGCATTGTATATATTTATGATATAATAAATAGTCATATAATTCAGTATACAAGTCTCAAATAATCAGTAAAATTTCAAAATGTCTGACTAAGAAATTTTTGGGTAATCCAGTCTAGCTTATAGCTTTTTTGTTGATGACTTAAGATATATCTCATGGGTATGTTTTATGATACTGACTGTAGAATTGACTTATCCAAGTTATACCTATTCTTGGATCTCTACAATACATCAAGAGCCCACACCCATGCAGCCATATGCCTGGTTGTCCTGCTGTTCAAATCGTGACTTTTGTTTTTAAAGGATATTACCAGTGTGAAATACTGATGTAGCAAAGAAAGAAAAAGGACATGTAGGAGTATTGTGTGTATCCAGAATTGAGGTGATTTGGTACTTCTGTCTTTCTTGAATACCATCTTAAAGATGTTATGTAGCTGAAGTTTTCTCCAGTCCTGCCTGGCCCACGGTTAGGACAAATCTCTCTCACCTGCCAGTCTGGCAGCCACTCAGACCCAACCAAGTAAACACAGAGACTTATATTGCTTACAAACTGTATGGCCATGACAGGCTTCTTGTTATCTAGTTCTTCTATCTTAAATTAACCCATATCTATAAATCTATACCTTTCTGCATGGCTTGTGGCTTACCAGTATCTTACATGTTGGTACTCATGGCGGCAGCTGGCAGCATCTCCTGACTCAGCCTTCCTGTTCCCAGGATTCTCTTCTCTGCTTGTCCCGCCTATATTTCCTGCCTGGCTACTGGCCAATCAGCATTTTATTTATACAGAGCGATATCCACAACAATGTTACTTTGTCTCACCACTTTTGTTTCTCACTGTGCTTTAGTTGTGTTTTGGTACTATCTGTGATCAACATTTGAATCGCGTTTATAAGCCTTACTATTCTGTGAACTCTGAAGTAGTATACATTAGAGAGTATGTGGAAGTTCTTGCATCAAGGTTATCTCACATGGCCTAGAACACTGGGCAAAGTGGTTCCAAGGCAATCATTAATGTCAGGGAAGGTGAGGGAAGTAACGACGTAGCAAAAGAAACCCATGTTTCAATAATGTTTTATAATCTCTCAAGACATTTTCCTCTATAAGCTATTACAGAGTCACAAAGCCAATGGGGGAATGTTTGCAAGAAATTAGTGTGAACTGATGGCTTGTAGTAAGTTTTCATACTTATTATTGAATTAGCATTTTAATTTATGTTTTTCCACTATACAACAGATGCTACTAATCTAAACAAAACATTTTAATAAATATACATTTTTACTTTAATTATGTGTATGTGTATAGGGAGGGTGGGTAGATGATTGTGTATGTAAATAAGAGTGCAACTGCCCATGAGGGCCTGCTGAAATTGGGCACTAGGAATTGAACTCAGATTCAGTAAGAGTAATATGCCCTGTTAACAACTAACCCCTCCCTCCCTCATTCTAATTTTTTTGTAGTTAGGTTTATTTCTTTTTATTTTATTCTTACTTTTTTCATCGAAAGCAATTTTGGAATTTTAATATGTTTGATTAAGGGCATTTACAGAAAAAAATTACTGGTTTTCTTTGAATTAGATAGATGGAAAAAGAAAGAAGATACATTTATTGAATTCATGGAGCTTATTGTTTAAATGAGAGTTATGAATATGTGTCTATTTGTGTATATATGTGTTTGTGTGTGTATGTGTGTGTGTGTGTGTGTGTGTGTGTGTGTAGCCATCATAAACATACTGAATTTGTAGATAAGATTGGAAATTTAAAATTCAGCTCAAAATAGCTTACATACATAGGTGTTGTACTAACAAAATGATACATCTAATTTCTATTACCAACCCTATAGTGGGGAATGGGTATCACTATTAATAGTGTTATTGTTGGAAATTAATGAACTTTTATGAGTGTGAAAACAGCAGTTTAAAAGGAAATACAGGTTAACTTCACCATAAGAAACTTTGAAGTCACTAAATATCTTTTAAGGGATTTTTATTAGCCATTTATAGAAATTCAGTTTAGATTTCGTCCAAAGTATGCTACCCTGGTGCATTTAAAATGCTATAAGTTTGCAACACTGATGAAAAGAGCTGGCTATTGGGTAGTAAAATTATAGAGGGAGTGTTTGGACATTTAGTTATTGTGCTGAAGGATTAAGGCAATTACAGAAAAATTCAGGCAGCAACTCCTATTGAGGAGGATTTTTAAGACATTTATTTTTCAGATGACTCATCTAAAATGGGTAACTGTTCTGACTAATTATTGCTCAAGACCATTTAATTTATTTAAATGACTGAATCGTGGAAAACTTCATGTAGAAGTTTCGATTCCAGGTAATTATTGAAAGACAAAAAATAATGTCGGTTGGCGGTAGAGCTCAGTTGGAAATGAGAAATAAAATGAGAATAATAAAACATGGACCATGAAATCTTTCAAGGTTAATGATAATTCAGTTCTAGGAACTATATATATTCAGGCATGGTTGGCTGTTTGTAATACTAAAAAAGGGAAGTTCGTCACTGGTGCATGTAGTCCTTGGTGAATATCTTCTATGTTTGTTTATGGAAACAACTACCCCTTGTCCTCTTCATCTTTCCCAAATTTGTGTTAATCTAGAAAAATTCTACCAAATATCTCCCCTCTAAGGGACCCTGATCAGAGTCTTGTCAAAGAACATTAGCTCTGTAAACAGAAACTCTATTATTAGAAAGTGTTACAGGGTACCACCAGACATGACTAAGACGAAGCTGGCTGGAACTACATTTATGTGTAGCCCTAAGCATTTAGACCAAGGGGATTTTTGAGGAAAAAACTACATCCTGGTATCTTGTTCTATAGCTTCATCAGGAAATTTGCATGAGGAGGCAGTTTAATAGACACTAAGATAAGACTAATTGGGGAGGTTCTGCACAAGAAGCTAGTTTGCTGGGTTCCTAGAATAATGTTGCTTAAATTTTTCACAAGATTTTCCATCAAATTCTAGTTAAAGTTAAAACGGTCTCAGCAAGAATACAAGAGGCAGAAACTTCTGCACTGTCTAGCCTTGCATTTCCTTTCCTTTCCATTTTTTAAAAAAAATTGTTTCATTTTTATTCATTTTTATGTCCTGATATGTGTATATGGATGAATATTTCTCGTGATCCAAAAAGGGCATTTGGAGGTGGAATTACAGGGAGCTGTGAACCACCCAACCTGGGTGCTGGGAGCAGCATGTGCTGCTGACCTTTAAAGCGTATCTCAAGCCCCAATGATTTTCATCAGTTGTACTGTATATTAAGGAGGAAACCTCTTCATTTTTATTTTATTTTATCTTGTATTTAGCAGGAGTAAGGGAGCAGTATGGTTTGAAAAGTATAGCTAAGGTTTTAAATCTGAACTCTTTTGAGAAGTATGACTATATGCCCTAAACTCCCCAGAAGAGTTCTGTTTATCTCCATTGTTCTAAAATAATTATTAAAAAATGCCTTGGTATAGTTGATAAATTATATAACTAGCTAATTACAGAAACACATCTACTTATCTTACACTGAAGTTTTATGGGTTACCCAGACCAAAATTTTAAACATAATTTATTCATATTGTTGCAGGGTAGAGACCCAAAGACCACTCAAGCAATGTCCAAATAGAGAATCTATATTAAGTTGTCAGAGACTGCCTGGGAAGACACACATCTCACAGAGCACTCCAAATGGATTTTATAGACAAAAAGAGATCACAGAAAAACTACATCCTTTTTGGCAGTTACAGAAGGAAGTAAAGAAAGCAAACAGTTTCACAGAAGCCAAAAACATACAGTTAGCTGGTTTGGAACTTTCCAATGAGAATTTTCATGTAGGTTTCAGGTTAACATGAAGATGGCTCCACCTGAGATAAGATGGAGGAAACTTTGTCCTGTTCAAAATATTTAAAAGTATAATCAAGCAGGGCATAGTGAGACACGCGTAGCTTAAGTTTTCCTGCCTGGCCCACAGTCAGGATATATCTCTTTCACCTGCCAGTCCCACAGCCTCTCAGACCCGACCAAGTAAACACAGAGACTTATGTTGCTTTCAAACTGTATGGCCGTGGCAGGCTTCTTGCTAACTGTTCTTATAGCTTAAATTAATCCATTTCCTTTAATCTATACCTTGCCACATGGCTCGTGGCTTACCGGCATCTTCACAAGCTGTTTCTCATCATGGCGGCTGGCAGTGTCTCTCTGACTCAGCCTTCCACTTCCCAGCTTTATTCTCCTCCTTGCCCCACCTATACTTCCTGCCTAGCCAACAGCCAATCAGTGTTTTATTGATTAATCAGCAACACATTTGCCATACATCCCACAGCAAGCCATCAGAAGGCAGAGGCAGACAGATCTTTGTGAGTTTGAGGACAACCTGGTCTACAAAGAAAGTTCCAGGATAGCTAGTGCCCCGGCCAGCAGGGCTTCTATGGTTTCTCAACCACCCTAAGGATGCAATGATAGGGACAGGAGACACAAAGGAAATACACCAAGACAAGATTCTGATCAAGGTGCAACTTTATTTTTCTCCAAGAGGGTTTATATAGTTCCTGCAGGGTGGGGGGACCAAGAAGCTGTTATCTGAATAGGGTGGGGCAAGCTAACAGGATGTTTGTGTAGGATGTTTATGCAGGATGATGACAGGGTGAAAAGGTCAAGGGCTCTGACTCAATGTCCTGTTGCTAGGCAACCTGACCTTAAGATGTTCTAGTTCCCTGTCTTATGGGGGGGGGGGAGTCTGTATTTTTCCACTAACTAGAGATTCTGTCCTTGTCCCTAACAGCTAGGACTGTTACAAAGAAAAAAAAATACAGTTTCATAATATACTTACATATATATAGAAGGACTTTACTGCAAAAATAAACCCTCTAATTTCCTAGTCCAAGAATAGATTATCCAATTTAATGCAACTTGATTTTGGATTTATATGCTTAATCTTCTTTTTATTTAAATTATAGCCTTATTTATTGTTATATTTTAAATAGAATAAGAACTATAGCTGTAATACCAAAACCAAATCCACAAATTTCAAGATTTTAAGTTGAAGGAGGTTTATCCTCAGTTGAAGAGATTTCTGAAAGAAGTTGGGAAACACTTCAGGGGAGCTCCTTGTACATGACAATTCAAGATTCTTGCTTGCTTTTGTTCTGCACCCTAGTCTCTAGGAAATACACATAGATTGTGGCAGAGTGGAGAGAAAACTTGGAACACTTGGATGGAGTCCTTTTATTGTTACCATTCAGAAATGACACTAGTTTCTTCTACTCAAGACCTTTGGTTCAAAACTAATCACAATCATTGCCACAAACAGATCTTTTTCACTGTGAAAGAAAACACCTTTTTTCATTCACTGTAGCTAATGTAAGAGTCCCAGAATTTCAGGGTGTACACAGTGACCACTGTATGGTAGTTTGAATGAAAATTGTCCTCCACAGTCTCAGGCATTTGAATGACTGGTTCCCATTTGGTGGTGGTGTTTGGGAGTGGAGGGATTAGAGTCTTCCAGGAAGAGATGTCACTGTGGAAAGGATTTGAAAGCTTAAATATCTGGACCATTTTGAATATTCTCAAATATGGGGTTGAAAAATATGGCTTCCAGCTGTTCGTGCCTCTATGCCTAGTGCTTGTTGCAATATTTCCCTGCCAAGACTGATGACTGTGTCCCTGTGGAACACTAAGTCTCCAAAAAACCCTTTCTTCTGTATATTTCCTTGGTCATTGTGTTTTATAAAAACCATAGAAATGTAACTAACACAACCTGATTCTACAGTCAAGGAGGTTCCCCTTCTCCCACTTTCCATGTGATCTTGGGCCCCAGTCTCAGGGAGACACTTCATTTTGTGCTATTTCCTGTGACAACAAAAATGGATTTTTGAAAAATACGTAGTTCTAAATATAGGGCTTTGTGATTTATTCTGTTTTGTCCTTTATTTCTTGACCTTATTTATTGAATACTTGGAATAGTAAAACAATAGAAAAATATTGTCTAGAATTTTCATTGTTTTGTCACTGTTTAGATATTTGCATATGTCTAAAGCTCCACTCCACTTCCTTACCAGTTATAAGATGTCATTTTAACCCCTTTTTTGGGCTGCCTCATACATAATAAATAATAAATAAATACTTATTATTTAAAATAATAAAATAATATATTACTTTATTTATTCTACATTGACGGTGATAGAAATATTGTTATGGGAGATCTGTTTGTATTGATTGCTCCGAGATCACCAATAGAGTCTGACCTCAGTTCAAAGAGCAGAGTCCACATTCAGCTGGCTGGGGTCGACTAAAGAGTTTCCTGGTTGACAAATAGGGAAATAGAAGGACATACAGAGGAGGAAGGGGAGGGGCCAAGCAGTTGCCAGGTCTTTTCGATCCAGGGATCCGGAAAGTAGAGAGGGGCAGGATCATTCCTCAGTTGCTCTATGTATCGCTCAGGTTTATTCCCTAATGTTTGTCCCCGAAGTTGGTTTTTTTTTTTTTTAATAAAATGATAAAAAAAAAAATCACAGTATCTGGCATCCAGCATGTGGTGACATCACACAGTGGCGCCACCACAGGTCACCAGCTTTTCACACCAAGTGCTTTTCCAGTTTTGATAAGCACAGTCACGTGTGGGCTCCGAAGCCTCCTGAGTCAGCTGCTCATTGCTGGCACCATCATTTAGGTGGCTTGGTGGCCCCCATCTAGCATCCTAGCCAAGCGGGCTTCTCCTTCACATTTCCCCCTTGTGGCCACTTCTCAGGCTGTTCCCTTCCCCTCCTTGCATAGCCAGCACAAATACCTGGGCAGAGTGTAGCAAGTCAGCTGCTCCTCTCCCAGGACAGTCCTGCAGGGACATCACAAATGCCAGGCTGAGCAGAACTTGTCCAGGTGCCTGGCCACCCTCAGAGCTGCCAACACGGCCCAACCTGCCATGGTCCCCAAATGGAGCTAAGACTTTTATCGCTGCTGCCATGGCCAGAAGCTGCCTAATGAACTAGCCTTGCACACTCATGCTGAGCAGCTACACCTAGCCACCACTAGAGACAGTTGAGGCAGTCCTGTCCCACATTGCTGCACCCTAGTCTAGCTATGTGAATTTCTCCTAATGGTTTCTCTACATGAGCTCTTCAGGCAGCTTACACCCTCTCCCTGCACAGTGCAGTGCACTGCCATGGCTAGCTCAGGGCACACTGCCACCTCTGCCACCAGCACTGTGAACAGCACCTCGGCCCAGAGGTCATTTGTGCCTGCCTCGTCCCTGAGCTCCCAGGTTCGGAGCCAGAGTGGTTGGCTACTCTTGCACTTGGCTCTCTCCCTTATTAACAGCTCCCCTCCTGCATGGGTGCCACACCTGCCCTTCCTGCTATTCATCACTGCAACTGATTACCCTCACACAGCTTCACTAACATTGTCAGCATCATCAGAGCTGGTAAGACACTTGGGAATTTTTAAGTGGGAAATTAGGTTAAAAAAAAAAAAAGAAGGAAAATCTTTCCCATGTTAAGATTCAGAGATATCACAACGCAGGGCCCCTGTTTAGTGCTACTATAGAGGGCTTGCAAATGGAAAAAAAAAATAAATGAGGAGATAAACAATTTAGCTGGGATTAACATAATGTTGGTCACAATTAATTATCAGTTTGGTAATTCTTATTTTATCCTTAAAAGGTGGTTTTATAATGGTGCCAAATATGATCATTTGACTGCTAAGATAGAAGCCCTAGAAAGACTAAGTAATGAAAATAAGGAAAATATTCAGACACAAACAGGAATTTAGAGTAGAACTAACATACCATTGCATTATGAAGTTGAAGAGGAACAGCCCAAGGTTGTTAGAAAACCAACCTTAATTTATCCAGTTACTATGGAAGAAAGACCACCAGATGACAGGCATTCCCAAAGCTATGTAGAAGCTAATTGGAATCCTGTCAAAGTGTTAGATGTAAGAAGCTTTAAGGAAACAATGGTTTTATATGTTTTACATTCACCTTTTGTGAATAGTTGTTAAATTCATGGGCAACTAGGAACAGAACTGTTCCATAAGACTGGAAAGATTTAGTTAAAGCAATATTGAAAGCTGGCCCTCAGTAACAATGGAAAATATGATGGAGAGAGTTATTGAAATTTCCCAACACCAGCTTCTGGTTGAAGATTATTATGCTGATTTACAAAGACAGTCTATATTTGATTATCACACCTTGGCTCTGTGCTGTACAGCAGCTTTGAATACTAGAGTTAGGGTTGAAAAAACAGGAAAGAGGACTGGGTCATTTACTATAATTATACAAAGCCCAAAAGAAGCCTTCATTAATTTTTTACAAAGGTTGACTTGCTGTAAAGAGAATGATATCTGATTCAGAAGTTAGATAAATATTAATTAAATCTTTGGCTTTTGAAGATGCTAATTCACAATGCAAGAGGGTGCTCAGGAATTTAAAGGCAAGATCAGCACCTATAGAATGGATTTGAAATGCAGTTGATATTGGATCTCATGTTCATGATGTTACTTGCATAGGAGAGGTGATTTCCAAAAACTTCAATAAAAATCACAAGGTCATATGTTTCAAGTGTGTTAAAGAAGGTCATCTAAAAAGGGATCATAGGCAAGTCATTTTTAGAAAAAAAATGTTTTTTTCTAGAGATAATCCAAACAGAGGACCCCAGCCTTCTAGAGTATGCAGAAGGTGTGGCAAAAGACAACATTGGACTAATGAATATACATCAACAAGGGACAGGCAAGGTAATGACTTTGGGGGCCTCTCCCAGTTTCCAGTGTCAAATTTGATTCAATCATTCCTTGTCAGCATGGGGAAAACTTCTCAGAGCAATTAAATAACCTAATGCTTGTTGTTCAAAACTATACTGCTCTGGATTACAGAACACCTTCAGTAGATCAAACAAATTTTCAGTGGAGACCATAAAACAAGTATTTTGGCAAACTTCTATAAATGACCAAAGACCAAAGCTAAAAAATGTTGATAAATGGCATTGGAATTGATGATTTAGTTGACATGGGTACAGATGTAACAATAATTTCACCAAATCTTGGCATTCATATTGGCCTCTTTAGGAGGTAAATGGTCAATTTTTTTGGTATTGGAACTTTATCTAAGGTAAAATAAAGTACAAGTTGTGTCAAGTGTATAGGGCCAGAAGGACAGATAGGAAAACTAGAAATATATATGGCTAAAATATCAATGCTTTTATGTGGACATGAATTGGTGCAGCAATGGAAAAGACAGATTAATATTCCTTCAGTCTCAGAAACAAAGCATAAAATGAAGAATGATTTTGAGAGAAATATTAAAGGTATTATCACAAAAATCACAGACTATTAAGGTTGTACATGAGCAGGAAACAACAGCTGCTGATCTTTCAAAGGGACCAACTGTAGCTAGAAGTTTTTCAATGTCCCTCCTGGCCCTGCACAATCCAGACAAATCTCTCTCACCAGCAGTCCTGCAGCCATTTATAAAATAATCACTCAGAAACGTATATTAATTATAACTCTTTGGCCAGTAGCTCAGGCTTATCACTGACTAGCTCTTACACTTAAATTAACCAATAATTCTTATCTATGTTTAGCCATATGGCTTGTTACCTTTTCTCAGTTCTGCCTTGTCATCTTGCTTCCTCTGTGTCTGGCTGGCAACTCCTGACTTAGCCCTTCCTTTTCCCAGAATTCTCCTCATCTGCTTGTCCTGCCTATACTTCCTGCCTGGCTACTGGCCAATCAGTTTTTTATTTATCAACCAATCAGAGCAACATATATTCACAGCATACAGAAGAGTATCCCACAGCACTTTCCCTTTTCTGTCTAATTGATAAGGAAGGTTTTAACTTTAACATAGTAAAATTACATATAATAGAATGGTTATCAAGCAGGAATTACAATTACAATATCTAGTCCATTTGTATTTGGCAAAATTAAAGAAAATAATGTTTATGAGTCTAAAGATTCATGTTTAATTTATCTTTCATCATAACAAAGGAAAATTATAATTATAACTATCTAGTCTTCAACTATATCAAAGATACCAGAAGGATATAATATTATCTAAGTAAACAGGAAGAGCATTATTAGCAACTTCCAAAAATCTAGAATGACAGAGACAGCTGTCTGCCTGGACAGCTAACCAAAGTGCCCCTATAATGTTGGGGCATCCATCTTCAGCCAATAGACCTAGAGTTTCCTAGTTGCTTTTCCCTGTGTCCTGTAGAATATTTGGCAGTCTCTTCTGTGAAGCAGGTACCTGAAGAACCATCTCATCTTGCAAAGTTCAGTGGTCATCTTCCTATGTGTCCTATTTATTTAATACATCATACTGTCAAGCAGCCCACACAAGGGCATTTTTTTGCCTAGTGGCTAACTTTTGCCACAAAGAAAGAAAACTCCGTAATGAGTTCCTTCAATGCCCACTATCTTCTCTGAAGTAGATTGGTGCTGCCAGGAGCAAACATGTCTCAATGTCCAGAAAGTCAAAGTTCTTAAAACATTTTAAATGCCATATTCTGTAGGTCTTTGAAGTGTTTGAAGATTACCTTCCTAATTGAAATGTATCTATGTATACCTAGAAAACTTAACTAACATGACTATAAGTTTGACTGTCATAGAAGACTAATTATTAATCTGTATTTCTTAATTATACATTACAATTTCAAATGAGTTGCACAAAGTACTTTAAATAAGAGTAGAAAAACACATACAGTATAACAAAATTAACTTTAAATTTGTATCAACAAATTAAAATCCATAGCAATGTAAGCAAATTGTTATATATATATATATACCCTTTTGTGGTGATACTTTATTTGTGCTGAAATGTAATATTTTATTTGTATGTTAATAAATAAAGTTGCCTGGAGATCAGAGGTCAAATAGCTATGGTGAAATTGTGTTCCCCCAAAAATTGTACACCCTAATAAACTTATCTGGGGTCAGAGAACAGAACAGCCATGAGATATAGAGGCCAAAAAATGGTGGCACACACGCCTTTAATCCTAGCATTCCAGAGACAGAGATCCATCTGGATCTCTGTGAGTTCAAGGTCACACTGGAAACAGCCAGGCATGGTGACACACACCTTTAATCCCAGGAAGTGATGGCAGGAAGCAGAAAGGTATTTAAGGCATGAGGACCAGGAACTAGAGCCTGGTTAAGGTTTTAGGCTTTTGAGTACCAGTTCAACTGAGATCCATTCACATGAGGACACAAAGGCATCCAGTTTGAGGAAACAGGATCAGCTGAGGAACTGACAAAGTGAGGTTGGCTGTGACTGGTTCTGTCTCTCTAATCTTTCAGCGTTCACCTCAATACCTGGTTCTGGGTTTGTTTTTATTAAGATCTTTTAAGATTCTTGCTACAACTGGCCATAAACAGAAGTCAGGCAGTGGTAGCCCGCACCCTTAATTCGATCACATTGCAGGCAGAGTCTCTGTGTGGTCACAGAGACACAGCCAAGTGTGGTGACATGAACCTTTAATCCCAGTACCAACCATAGAGACCTGGAGGTCTGTATAGACAGACAGTGATGAGGAAGTCATGTGGCTGAGCTTAGAGCCAATGAGAAAGCAGAACACGAAGACAATAAAAGCACAGGTCAGGCATGAGGAAAGCTCTCTCTGTGGAAGTTACTGCTGGTGGTAAGCTAAGGCTAGTCGTGGCTATTCGCTCTGATCATCTTGGCTATCACCTCTGTATTTGGCTCCGTGTTTCTTATTTAATAAGACTGTTTAAACATTCATCTACATCCTTTTCTTATTTAGAAAGAGATCACACATTTATAATCAACCTCTGTAAATAAAAATAAACATTTATAAACAATATTTTGGGAATATGGGTATAGCTTCTCATACTATTTCCTGCTGGATGGGGGCACTGGCAATCTTATGGGGATCCTGAGAAAATTAAGTATTGTGGTCAATTCCTGACTGGAGTAGTCTATGAGGCTGCATTGTCTGGCCAGTTGCCTTGAAGCTGATCTGGATGTTGGAACATCTAGAGACCTCTCAGGGAGTCTTACTTGATTAAACCAGCTGAGCTTGGAAGGAATCCATAGGTTCTCATTTTCTGTGGAAACAACAGTGGATCCTCTTTTCCAAAGCAACATATCCTTTGATCCAAATTTTAAAGTCAAGATACCTTTAAAATACACATATTGGTTTAACTTAGCAGCTTTTACGATCAAATGTCTTTCTGTAGTTAAAAATCCCAAAGACAACACAATCCAGATTCCCTGTGTAATATCCATTTTTATGTGGCTTATTTTTTATATTGCTTTTACTGTTTTCTTAAAGACTTTATTTTTGGAAACTATTTATTTATATAATTGTCTATGTTCATTTTCCTCTCTCTTCCAAGCATACATATATTTTTATAGACACTGTAAACCATTTAAAGTCTTATTCCACCTGAATCTGTCTTACTGTGGATCTATTGCTTTGAACTGCAGTGGCTAGTACTGAAGCAGCAGCCTTGGCTACTGACTCCTCCCTCCTCAGCTTCCCAGTATGGCAGAGGTAATTCATCTCCAACTCCTGGAGCCATCCTCTCCACTGACTGTGGGAGGCAGTGGGTCAATGCCTCCATTAAAGATCATATAGCAAAGCTATATCCACCATGCACCATGCTGTGTTGCTTGGAGACACCTCTGTGTATAGCAGCAGGGATCTGCCATGCTGCATTCAATCCCATATGCTGTGAACCTACTATACTGTAGTTCAAGTCTACATGCCACAGTGACTTTGTATCTTGGCATATCTATATCTCGGCTTGCATGAGACAGGAAGTAGAAGGCTGTTTTTGGCTTTGTTATTGTGTATTTAGAAGCCCTTATTAGACTCTTTTAGGCCTTATGGATAATTTGAGAGCTCCACATTGATATGCCAAATGTGGAAAAGTTCCAGCTACAACCAACAGCTCTATCTTTGAAACAGTCAGCTGAAAAAACTGTCTCATTTGAACAATGGCCTTTGACATCAGAAAAATTAAAGGCACTAGAAAGCTGGTACAGAAACAGGTTCAACATATTGAAGAATCAACCAGTCTTTGGAATTCTCCTATATTTGTCATTATATATACACTGGAAAACTATCATATTTAAGAGCCATAAATAAGGTGGTTCAGCCAATGGGGTCTTTAAAGCCTTGAATTCCCTTGCCTTTCCTATTACCTAAATAATGGTCTATTATACTGAGTCATTTAAAAACTGCTTTTTTATGATAGTTTTACAAGAAGATGATAGCAAAAAATTTGCTTTCATGTACCTTATGTATAATAATTCCCATACCGTTAAAAGGTATCAATGGAAAGTTCTTCCCACCTCAAGTCAATATTTTGTACAATAGCTACTTGCAATAATTTGTAAACCGTTTCCTCAATTTACCATTATATGGAATATATCTTACTAGCTGATTGAAATTCAGATACCTTAGAAAAGTCTTTGAAGAGGTTAAAAAAAAACACCTTGTTGGGGATTGCAAATAACTCCATAAAAAAAATAGAGAGGAGATTCTATTAATTACCTAGGATATCAGATAGATTTACAAAAGATTCAACAGCAGAAACAGGAGAGATCAATTATGAAATCTTATGAGAGATCAATTAGGTTCTCTTATGAGAGAACAACTATGAATTTTAAAAAATTCATGGGAGATATTAACTGGCTGTGGCCCACAGTTGATTTTGTTTTTGTTTTTTGTTTGTTTGTTTGTTTTTGTTTTTTTTTTTTTTTAGTTTTTTGAGACAGGGCTTCTCTGTGTAGCTTTGTGCCTTTCCTGGGACTCACTTGGTAGCCCAGGCTGGCCTCGAACTCACAGAGATCTGCCTGGCTCTGCCTCCCGAGTGCTGGGATTAAAGGCATGCGCCACCACCGCCCAGCGTGGCCCACAGTTGAATTGACAACTCAAGAAGTAAGTGATTTATTTCTAACCTTACAAGGTGATAAGGGCTTAAATAGTCCAAGAAAATTATCAGCTGAGGCTGAGAGAGAATTTGCTTTGATTTAAAAGAAACTATATGATGCATATGGGGATCTCTTGGATCCAGAACTTGATTGTATCCTCACTGTACTACCTCTATGCATTCTCCTACAGGAATCTTGGGTAGGCAGAATATAGTATTTTAGAATGGACAGTTTTGCCACACAAACAGGGTAAAAAAAAGACCAATGTAGAAAAAGTTTATGAATTGATTCTGAAAGGAAAATTGAGACTTCATCAATTATCAGGAATAGGCACAGCAGAAATTACAGTAACTTTTACTAATGCTGAAATTTCCTCACTATGGGCTGAAAATGAACATTGGCTAAGAGCTTGCAGTAACTTTTTGGGAAAGATTAGAAACAAACACTCCCAAAGCAAGAGATTTCAGTTTATAAGACAAACTAGTTGGATTCTTCCTCACTTTGTGCAAGGAACACCAATTTCTGGAGTTCCTGCATTCTAAACCAATGCAAATAAATCAGGAAAGGCAAGCTATAAGTCAGGAAAATAAGTAAAATGGCCTTCAAAGCCCTTGCTATTCTGTTCAAAAGCCAGAGTTATATGCTATTCTCATGGTATTATTAGATTTTTTTTCAGAACTCTTAATATAGTTACTGACTCTTAATATTCAGAAAGAGTTGTTTTACATATTGAAAACACTGAACTTATTCCAGATGATTCAGAATTAAATTTGTTATTTATTCAATTACAAGAAATAATAATAAAGAGAAATCATCCCTTGTATGTAACATATATCAGATATCATAAGTGTCTACCATGCCCTCTAGCACAAGGTTATGATGAAACTGATCAGCTAATGGTTGGAAATGTGCTAGAAGCCTCAGAATTTCATAATAAACACCATGTTAACAGAAGAGGGTTGAAGAAAGATTTTTCTATCACTTGGCAGCAAGCCAAGAAAGTTATAAGGAAATATCCTACTTGTTCTTTGTATAATCGAACTTCACTACCTGCAGGAAGTAATCCAAAAAGTACTCAAATAAATGAAATTTGCCTAATGAATGTATTACATTTTGCAGAGCTTGGAAAATTAAAATATGTGCACCATACCATAAATACTTATTCAGAATTTCAATGGGCAACTGCTTTAGGTTCTGAAAATGCTGATTCTGTAATTACACATTTATTAGAAGTTACGGCCATTATGGGGGAAACTGTACAAATTAAGACTGACATTGCTCCAGCATATGTTTTTAATAATATAAAACAGGTTTTATTGCATAATATAATATAAAGCATACCACAGGTATACCACACAATCTGACAGAACAAGAAGTTATAGAAAGATCTAATCACATTTTAAAAGATATGCTTAATACAAACAAATGAATAATAAGGACCCACCCAGAGATAGATTAAACAGTGCTTTATTAACTTCAACATTTTAAATCCCAATGAGAAAGGAATGGCAGCTGTATACTTTAAAAAAATATGTTGACCTCAGAATGGAAATCAGGATATATGTTATGTTGGTGAAGAGGTTTTGCTTTGTTTCTGCAGAGAAGAAAATCTCTGGATACCATTAAGATTGAAAAAGATTAGATTCAAACAAGAGCAACCTCTTGATTAGGAGAGGCAATAGTTCATCAAATTGCATGGCCATTCCATCTGAATTACCTTCTAAGATTAACACATGTCTTTCATTTTATCAGCCATAACCTCAAAAAAATGGGAAATATCTCTGAAGTTAGGGTTGGAGAATAAAAGCATCTAACTAAAGAATCTGAAGACCTTGGGACAAATGATGCATCTGAAGAAGGGAGAATCATCCAGAGAAAATGTCCCAAGAAGATGAATAAATTGCCCTAATGATATAAATTGGCTAACAAGATAAAATTTCACAAATCATTCAAAATGTTTGTTTTTTTCTGTTCTCTACAGACCTGTTAGGCAGATAGTCTTTGTGTAGTCCCCACTCAATAAAAAATCAAAGTTGAATTTAGAGTTGGAGCATGGTTCTCTCTCTAAACCCAAGTATGCTTGTTAAAAGAAAATCCAAAGTCTTTGTATCATGTCAAGAGAGCCATCTGTTATAGGAAAGAAGAAAACTGAAATTAAGAGTCTATTCTATAGTAACTAATCTCACAATCCCTTGGATTTATTTTAACTTTTTAAATATTTTCTTAAGGAGTGAATATTATCTCAAAATTGGTAAGATTAATATATGTATATATACTTAAACTTTCTGCTGTGATATTAATGGTCATATAGAATTAGTAAAAATTCTAGATTTAGGCTGTATCTACCTTCCTCTATGTAATTTTAGGCTTGAGTCTGAAACAGGTAATTAGGAATTAAGCCTATGCATCCCAGGTGTATTTAGTAGATTATGGTCTTTTAACCTCTCTATAATCTGCTGCATATGATATTTAAAATGTTTAAGTTTTCTTCAATGATCCATGATCATTTCTAACAGCAGTCTTTGAAGTCTCCAAAAAGATGATGGAGACACACAACCACAATTCCACCTGGTTTGTCGTAATGCTACTAAACTGACAAACACCATCCAAAGATCAGCTTGGACTACAATTTGCTCAGGACATTTTAAGGTGGTTAACTAAGATGGTCCACCCTCATAGACTACTCTAGCCAGGGCTTCAGATAAGCTTTGCATTTTCTATCACACCAAGACAGGACGACAGCTAGTTACCATAGGACTCAACTATTATCTTAATTTTCTAAGGATCCCCTAAAGATGTATCACTTCTAGACAGCAGGAAGTAATTTTAAGATCACAACATCCACATTCTCAAGATGTGTGGTGGATGGTTTTGGCTAGAAGGTTGGTTATGGAGGATTATCATCATTTAAGGGTGTCAGTTACAAGTTGTGATTAACCATGGTCATTTGGGAAACTAAGTAAGGGATGTTAGGTTCAGGGATCTCTTTCTGGAAAAAAAAGGGGGATATAGGAATGATAGGATAAAGGGGCAAATAATTGTATATACTTTAAACTAAAAAGCAACTATTATCTCTAATATTTTATATTGGAATGGATTTTTGAATATGGATACAAATTCAAGTTTATTTTTGTTAGAACACATCTATATATGTTTTAACTCTTGTTTAATATATTTTTGTATATTGATGAAGATTTACGGTTTTGTTATATTGCATATGTTTCTACTCTTGTTTAATATATTTTTGTATGTTGATATAAATTTAAGATTATTTTTGTTGTACTGTATTTTTGTTTCTATTTCTTGTTTAAGGTATTATATTTATGTAGCTAACTTGGAAATGTAATGTGAATTTCCATTACTTGAAAGCTATTTAGGATAATAAAGGAATATAGATCAGTAGTTAGTCATCTATAACAATCAAACTTATAATCATATTAGGTATGTTTCCAAGGTCAATCAGGGAATGTTATAAATAGATAGGTATTCTTCAAACACTTCAGAGATCTATAGAATATGGCATTTAATGTTTTAATAATATGGGTCTTTTCATGACAATGAGACGTCTGCTCCTGGCAGCACCAATTTACTACAAAAGATGATGTCAGGCATCAAAAAACCTCCATATGGAATTTGCTTTCCTTTGTGGCAAAGTTAGCCACTGGGCAAACAAACTACCCTTGCCACAACTCTGCCAGTATGCTGTCCAAGTTAGACAATTAAGACACAAAAGATGGTACCTGCCAAACTTTGCCAGAAAAAGGTGGGAATATCATTCAAAATTCCTCCTTCATGGAAAAGTCTGTCAAATATTCTAAGCCTGTAGGTTGAGGATGGATGCTCCCACATTGCAGAGGAATGTTGGGTGAATGCTCAGGCAGCCAACTGTTTCTGTCATTTGTCATAGTTTTGGAAGTTGCTTATTCTACACTTCCTGTTTACTCAGGTAATATCCTTCTCATGCCTTTGATGGCATTGAAGATTAGATAGTAATAGTTATAGTTTTTCTTAGTCATAGTAGAAAGTAAATTAGGTATAAAACTTTGGACTCATAAAGAGAGGATAGACAATAGAGTATTTTCTCCGAATTTGTCAAATACAAATGGACTGCACATTGTGAATGTGATTCTTACTTGATAATTGTTCATATTGTATATAGTATATTTGTTAAAGGTAATACCTTTCCTTTCTATTTAGGCAATACCTGATATTTGTTCTTATTGTATATAGTTTTACTATGTTAGAGTTAAAACCCTTCCTTTTTATTTAAACAAAAAGGGGGAAAATGTTGGGAAAGAACCATTTGTGCTGATTGCTCCAAGACCACCAATAGAGTCTGATCTCAGTTCAGTGAGTGGACTCATATTCTACTGGCTGGGGTAGACCAAACACTTGTCTGGCTGACTCAGAGGGTGACAGAAGGACACACAGAGGAGGAAGAGGAGAGGTGGAGGGGTTGTGAGGCCCTTTCTATTAAGGAAGTAGAAAGGGACAGAATTATGCTTTTGTCACTCTGTGGATTTCTCAGGTTTTTTTCCCTAGTATTTATTCCAGAGTTTTATTTTTAATAAAACAATAAAAGTAATCACAATAGAATATTAGTAATATTTGGAAAATCCTAAAAATTTTTCATGTTATAGTTAGATTATACTAAATTTTACTTATTTAATTATTGAAGATGTTGTTGATCATATCTTTTCAAGATTGGTTATCAATTGTGAAATTTTTCTCTATTAACGAAAATACTTTGACTTTTAGTTTTGTTTTTGTTGTTTTTTTCTTGTTTGTTTATTTTAATGGCTATAAAAGGCTTCAGATTTTTACTTTATTTACAGAAGGTATTAGAGAGGCAAAATTTCATACAGTTAAAGTAATTATTTCTATGTTTTGATAACTATAAATTTTAAATAAAATCCTGTTATTTTAGTGAATGCAGATTTTGCTATTGAAAATAAATACCATGTGAAGAAAATAGTGTCCTTTTTTGAGTTTTGCTAGTCCTTACCTAATATAAACAAACCTATGTTTTTTGTTTTTAATTATTATTTGCTTGGTTTTGATCTAGTATCATTTTTTAATCTTTATTTTGAATTTTATAAATTTAATTTATATTATACATTGACTGGTTTCTTGAACCCAATCAAGAAAGTTTATTTATTTTGCAAATGAGTCATATTTTAACATTTCAGTGTTTTTATGGATGGTACGAATTATTTTTGGGTGGTTTTTCCTCTTAAAAATTGTGATTTCTATGTCATGATTCATTCCATCTCTGGATTACAACATGAAAGTAAAAACAAAATTTTTTTTTTAATTTTCAAGACAGAGTTTCTCCGTGTAGCTTTGGCACCTTTCCTGGAACTCACTTTCCAGTCTAGGCTGGTCTTGAACTCACAGAGATCCACCTGCCTCTGCCTCCTGATTGCTGGGATTAAAGGCGTGCACCACCACTGCTGGGCTAAAGCAAATTTTTTTTTTAACAGATTTTTTAGGCCATGCATGGTGGTACATTACGTTAATTCCAGCACTTAGGAGGCAAAGGCAGATGGATCTCTGTGAGACTCAGGCAAGCCTGGTCTATATAGTGAGTTCCAGGAAAAAGAGAGTTACATGTGAGACCCTGTCTCAAAAAAGGAAGCACAAAACAGACTTCATTGTAGCAGAGGTTACCTTTGAATTCCATATGTAGCCAGCACTGAGCTTGAACCCTTGCTCCTCCTTACTCTGCTCCCCTAAGACCTGGGATTATCAGCCTTCCATACCCAACAGTAGACAGGATTTAGGTTAGTTTTCACTTTTAATATTTTTTCCAATAAATTAATGGCTAATTCCAAAAATTTAAATTTGTGGAGTTACCTTCCTATTTAATAATTTTTGTCTCTAAACATAGTTTTTCATTAATGTTTCCATAGCATTGAACATATTTTCTCTACGGAGGCATGATTCTACTGACTTAGTCCAACTTATGATTTATTTTAATCATTACTAAAAACACTTAAAGATTTACTTCTTCATATTTTCAATTTAAATATTTTAAGCATCTCTTGGTAATTAAAATAACAACTATGTAAGTGGGTTTTCACAGTAGACACTTAGAGATTTTTGATAATATATTAACTATAGGAGTGGACTTGGATTTACCCAGTACTCTCTTAGAATGTTAACTGGGCAATTGGGCAACTGGGCAAACACTGATATTGGGTTGTTTAATGATCACATTTGAGCAAGGAATTAGATAAATATCTCCATTTTGTACATTAAAAACTTCACCCCTAAAGATATGTAGTCTGACAATGAAAAAGTCTGAGATACAACCCTACTGTGCTTCCAACTCTAAACTTATTCTTCTTAAAATTTATGTATGACAATATGGTTTTACTAGATGTTCTATGCTAAGTAGAGTGCTCAGTTAATGTTGAATGCTTGATACCAGAAGTAAGTCATATATACATGACTATGTTTTATCCTGGAGCTCAGAAACACACTGGTGTTTTATTTCTTCCAAATGATACTAAGACACAATAATAAGTTTGCAAAGGTGCTGGGATTCAAAATAATATTTTAAACCTTAGCTAAGATTCTCTTGTTCTCTAATGCCCTTCTTGGTATAGTCAGGGAAATAATTGTTTTTATAGAACTACTCTTCTGAGGCTTTCCTCTGCCTATAGACAGGCATCAACAGATAACTGTCTGCAGGCACTTGCCTGGGGAAAGCTATTGAATGTCAATGCAAATCAGGGCAACTTCCTCAAATGTAGAAGTTTACTGGCATGATCCTCCCAGGCACAGGTATATTTTAAGATAGGAGAGCTGCACATTGTGTCAATAAGTGTAAGTTTATCTTTGCAAGGAAATAATTTTCAACTTGGATATACATTGCTTTATAGTTTCTTTATAGAGAGCATTATGCTAAATAATCATAGCAGAAAACTGAAAATGTGACAGATAATTGCTTTGATTTTTAAGGTAACCTTATATGACTGTTAAAAGAATAGTTTCCCCTTTAGTAACATATTTTGACCAAGGCGAATATAAAAGATTTGAAACAATAGTCACAATAAATCACTAGACTATGCTAAATATTTGACTGCTGAAGTTAAGCAATCATTTTAAAATCATTTTGGATACTTCCATTTTGTTATAAAATATTTTAAAAACTAGGAACAGAATTCCAAACTGGCATCTCTTGCATTTCCTTCATCTGTTCCTTTTCATCTTCCAAAGAAATGGCACACATTTCTAATAACTTAGGACCCAGCCACCTGCCATTCTAATAAGTGTTTTCTTTTTCACAACTTAAAGGATGTGCTAATTAGCTGTTAAATTTTAGGGTAGGAGGTTGACAAATCGAAATGATAATGTGTCATGGTGAAAAAAAAACATCATTTTTTCTTGTTTATTTGCATTCGTTTTGACTATTCCTGATGGGACAAAATTGAGTGAAATTATTGTGTTAAGAAACAATGTCTCCTAAATAACTAATGATGGTCTATGAAACAGAGTTAAATTCTCAATGAAACTGATTTTATTGTATTTGAAGAAAATCAACACTGAGGTCAAATATATGGCACAAAAGTGGAGAACGGTATCAATTCTCCATCAGATATTGAAAAGTTATTTCTATTTAAACCAGAAATTTCACTTTAGAGTGGTATCGTATTAAATCACAGACTTCGCCTTTTCATATTATACAGCTATCAAAATAATGGAGAGGTCTTCAGTTTCCTCTGTCTTCAATCACAACCTCTGGACTTGTGCTCTAAGGAGATAAGAATTCAGACTGGGCACAATGCATGGTACAGTGAGAAGTCAGGAGTTTAATTAAAGCAAGCAAGATGCAAGAATACATTCATTAGTATAATAGAGGACCAAGAAGAGCAGTAATAGTCCTTAGTCTGGCTCAAGTGAGGCTTATATTCCTCCTCTCCCCATTTCTTACCTTCAAGTCTTCCTCCAAAGACAAAGTGTCTAAGAAAAGAAAATCATCTTGTGTAGCATGAATCTTAAAAGTTCTTACTAATAAAATCAAACCTGAAGCCAGGTATTGGGGTGAATACTGGAAGATCAGAGAGACAGAACAAGCCACAGCTAACCTCACCTGGCCAACTTCTCAGCTGATCTTGTTTCCTCAGACTGGAGGCCTCTGTATCCTCATATCAGAATGGCTCTCTGCTGAACTGTGTTGCTCCAAAGCCTGAAAGCTTAACCAGCCAAATGCTTCTAGTTTCTGGTCCTCACGCCTTATATACCTTTCTGCTTTCTACCACCACTCTCTGGGATTAAAGGCTCGCTTTCTGGGATTAAAGGCGTGAGTCACCATGCTTGGCTGTATCCCTGAACACATGGATTTCTGCCTCTGGAATGCTAGGATTAAAGGTGTGAGTGCCACCATTTTCTAGCCTTTGTATCTAGTGACTGTTCTGTCTCTGACCCCAGATAAGTTTATTAGGGTGCACAATATTTTGGGGAACACAATACCTCCACAATCTTGAAAGCCCATTGCATCTAATATATATATTATATATATTAGCATGAATATGAATCTATCTCTGTGTGTGTGTGTGTGTGTGTATGTACGTATGTATGTATGTGTGTGTTTAAATATCCTTGAAGGTGAAATGTTAGGAGGAAGGGTAACACTGGTATATGTTACCCTGGTGAGGATGTCCCTGATGCTGTTTTGAGCTGATCCAGCTACTGGACCATCACCATCTCCCATACTTTACATTCTGTGTTCAGGACACTGCACTGGTTCAACTAAGGCTAACTGCTGTCACTATCTTTATATAATAAAAGCAAATTGAAAATCACTATTACCTGTACACCCAGTTTCACGGACCTGAGCAGACTCACCTACTTTTCTGTATGTCTTTTAATTTTTTCATAGGCAGAGGTGGATATACACCTCAGAATTAACCTTTTGCCTAATGTAAGGAAAGATAATCCATATAACATTCAATTTCTTTAAAGATATAGACGGAAGCATAAGTTATGATCAATATATTATTAACAATATATTAAAAATATATAGATTTCATAAGCAAGATGCCTTGTTAGAAGGGAACACTTTGACAAATACTTCAGTTTGGATCTGGAATGCCCCCGAAAGTTCATATGTTAAAGGATTGGACTACAGTTGATGACACTGTTATGCAGTGGTGTTGTGTGACAAAATACACACATCTACTCACCCACGAGAGGGAACCCATGACAGATCAAAGTACAGATACCACTGAAGTCCAATTTGTTGACTCAGGGAATTTTCTTTGGTTTACTGAAATGACTATGAACAAGGGATTACTTATAGGAGAAGAAATGACTCAAAGACAGCGGCATCAACGAAGGCCACTCCCGGATTGATGACGACAGTGCAGAAAAGGTTGGAAGCCTGAAGCACAGTGCACAATCTGCAGGAAGCTCAACAGGTTTGAAAGTATCCTCACTGTACTAAATCTTTTCCATGCTCAGTTGGTTCCTGCTGCTGCTAGGTATCTGGTCTGGTCTCAGAGTCTTCTTTGCAGGGCAGCTTGTCTGAGAATCTTCTTAGAAACTCTGCTCACCTGATAGCGATTCTTAGCTCTTACTGTTCACTCTGGTAGGGAGAGAACTGGTGAATCTGCTGTTTTAGGGACTTCCTGAAGCTATTTTGAATTGTTTACCTCCCTACTTAAGGAGCTTCCCTGCAGGATGGAAGGTATCAATCTCTGATGAAACTGTTACAGGTCGCAGGAGACTAAAAGCTAGGGATGACTTGGAAGAATTAAATTTCTGGATGTGTGCTCTCCAAGGGCATAATGAAGTTCTGGACTCATCCTACCCCGATGTTTTTTGGTTGGCCAATGTAAGGATGTTATCTTTGCTCTACCACAATGCTGCCTCACTGCCATGATGTTCTCCATAACTTTCAGCCCACACATATTGGATCCAACCAACTCTGACTAAAGTTTCTGAGACACTGAGACAAAATAAATATTTCCTCCACTTTATTGTTTTCAGATATTTTTGTCATATCAATGAAAGTAGTACAAAACCCAAAAACATATTTTCTTTTGTCTTCTTTTCTGTGTGTGTGTGTGTGTGTGTGTGTGTGTCTGTGTGTGTGTGTGTGAGACAGGTGTCTACCATCTTTTTCTCCTCAGTGCTGGGATTACATCAGTGTATTGCAACACTAGTCTTTTTGAACTGGATACTGGTGATTAAATGAAGACACCCATGCTTGTGTAGGAAGTACTTTATCAGCTGAGCTCTCTCCTAAGCCCTAAGAAACATGTTTTCAAGAAAATTCACCTGTTCCATCATTTTTTTTTCATATTATCATAAAAGAAGTAAAAGTATAGGGAAATCAGCCTGAAGTTGTGGTAGAATTCTACAATCCAAATAATTGGGAGGTGGAGGTAGGAGGATCAGGAGTTCAAAGTCAGCCTTAGCTAGTTTGATGCAAACTGGCTACAAGACACTTGCAATCTCAGAAAAGAAGGAGGAGGAGGAGGACAAAAGAGAAAAGGAGAGAGAGAGAGAGAGAGAGAGAGAGAGAGAGAGAGAGAGAGAGAGAGAGAGAAAAGAGAAAGAAGGAAAGAAAGAAAGAAGGAAGAGAAAGAGTAGAGTTAGCCTTGATTCATTTTAACTATTTTAAAAATTCAGGAGAACATAGCAAGAAACACAGGTTCCAATATATTTCTTTTATATTACTGGAACCATAACAGCTGGTAGACTTAAGAGGTAAAAGATTTACCTGGTATCAGGATTTCAGAGGGTTTCAGTCCATCATTGGAAGCGAACAAATGGTAGAAAAGTTGAGATCCTGATGGTGCGATCATGTGGCAGAAAGTACTCTAACCTTATAATGGACTGGAAACAGATAGTAAATAAGGAATTAGAAACATAATTTTCAAAGTGCCACCACCAGTGAATATAGTTCAACCAGGAAGAACCTACTTAGCAGAGACTCAGACTATCCAAGGACGTACCATCAGCTGAGTTAGCAAACAAGCACTCAAAATGTGCACACACAAAGGAAATATCAACTCAAATTACAGACACATAAAAAAATTAACCAGAATCTCCATTGACAGTAAATATCATTGTCATACTGTATTCTGTATCAGTTGTCCATGACTGTGTTTGGAAATATCTCACCCTACTAAGGAATGATTGAATAAATATTCATTTGTAATGCTTCACAATAAAGAAAGGACATTGTCATACTAAAAATTGAAAACAGGAATACACCTCTGAAAGTTATGTGTATCTATAAAATTGAACAGTTTTAGAATCCTTAAAATAGGAAATTTCCAATATGTAGTGGGATATTATTTTGAGGTGTGTTACTTTTGTTTATGTTGAATTTGTTTATCTGCGTGTGGAAGCTGTGTTACTGTTCCTGACTAAAGCACCTGATGGCCTAGTAAACAAATGAATGGCCAATAGCAAGGTATGAGAAAGGATAGGCTGGGCTGGCAGGCAGAGGGAATAAACAGAAGGAATAAAGGGATGGAGGCATAAAAGAAAGAAGGAACGAAAGATAAGGAGGAAGAATTCATGGGCCAGCCACTGAGCTACATAGAAAGCCGCTGAGTAAGAGTAAGATTTACAGAAGTAAGAGAATGGGAAAAGCCCAGAGGCAAAAGATAGATGGGATAAGTTAAGGGAAGCTAGCAAGAAATAAGCCAAGAGAAATGCTGGGAATTTATAATTAAGACTAAGCCTCTGTATGTGATTTATTTGGGAGCTGAGTGGCGGGCCCCCCAAAAAAGAATAAAAGCAAACAACAATACTAATAAGTGGAGGATATTTTCAGAAAATAAATGATGCAGACTTATTGCCAGATGGAATACATAAAATCAAAACTATGAATCAAAATTTCTAAATGTCCAATATATTATTATTGTTATTAACAGAAAACAAAAACAGTTCTGAAGTATAAATAGAAAAGAGACATCAAAACTGTGAAAAATAATTGTGAGAAAAGGAAACTGCAATTTTCATGTCCTAGAACAGAAACTTTCAATGAAAAAGAACCAAAACCACAAATTTTAAGTAAAAAAAGTAGAGAATAAAAAAGTAAATAGGTCAGCGATTTGAATGGTTTTACTGAAAATTTTCCCACAGTTAACTTAGTGAAAAAATATTTAATTCTGAGCATAAAGAATTCAGTGCTTTCTTAAGATTTATACATAAATACATAGATGCAAGTATGCCTGAGCATAGCCACATTATTCAGAATAGTTCTTTAAAGTAAAGCCAGGGAAGGCAAGCAGAAGACTATTAGAATAATACAGATGGAAAGCTCCAGAGAACTGTCATGAAAAACAAAAATGGAATCACACACAGAAACAATGGTAGATAAAACTGGTAGATTTTCCAAGGTGTTCACTATGTTGAGAACTTGTAAGGTTTGTCAGTCTTACAAAGAAGGGATTAGAGTCAGTAGAGAAAAAGAGACCAGATGTGTAGATGAAAAGTTAAAAGGTCAAAAAAAAAAAAAAAAGAAAAAGAATGCCAGTCAAGCAACAAAATTTATGCACCACATATAAGAAATATGGATCTGAATAGTTATTTATAATAATAGCTTGAAATTTTAATATTGATTGAATAAAAAATATGATATATATGAGTCAGGGGGATTAATAGGAGTGTTGGGAGAATCCTCCTTAAATATGCAAAACTGAAAATTCACAACACATAAGCCTGTCATTGAGAAATTAGCTTGCTTCTACCTGACAAGCAGTTACCATACTGAGTTTCTACTTCTGGCACTAGAATTGGGAACAGGCTGGACCAGCAGGATCTCTTTTTTTCACTTACGTGTCATGCAGATTAATTTTAAATAGCATTTTAATACCAATAGTGCTGAGCAGAAATAGAAAGCAAATCACTTCCTTTTCTGTACAATGGCAGTAATCTAGCCAGCACAATAATGACTCTAATTATGAAATAATTACATATATAAAATCATTTCTCTAAGCAACATAAATACAAAGTGTATCAAAATAACCTTAAGAAAAAGAAGACAAAAGGCATTATTTATTATTATTATTGTTATTATTATTATCATCTTAAGAAAAAAGAAAGGAAATTTCTTCCTGGCCTCTGCTAAGAAGTCACTGTCTTGAGGTACGTGATTGATCACTGTTTTCCCAGCTGGAGTTTTCTACTAAAGTGTATCTTTCTCAGTGAGATCTTCCCTTACCACTTAGCATGTAACACATAGTCTTCCTTCCTAGAGTGGGTGCTGCTTTCTTCTCATTGTTTCTTTGTTCGTGTAATCTGCCAAACACATGAAGGCAGTTATGGTCATCTGAGTTATACATCTACTGTCCCAAGCTTAGAATAGTATTTAACAGTCAACAGATATATGCTTGAATAGATGAAAAACATTTTTTAAAAACAGTCACAAGACATGGGCAAAACTGCAGAGTATATTTCAAATTTTATGAAATTAGCTAGTAGATGAAGCAAAGCATGTATTCATAAAGATTCTGTTCTTAACCTCAATTAGGAAGCATTGTAGAAAAGGAAGCAACAGACGAGATGATCAGACACATTATGGATATTATTATTAAATTATTATATTATTATTAAATTAGAAAAATGCTTTGAGATATATTAAAGTAAAATTTCCCAACAATAGTTGCTCATGTCTTACCAGGCAGAATGGTAAGTAAAGCAGAATAGCAGAATACTCATCTTTGAATTAGATATTGGTTTTTATCAGGGTAGACAAAATATAACACCTATTTCTTTTTTAAAATATTATATTTATTTTTAAAATGTATTGATTGTGTGTGTGTGCGTGCGTGCGTGCGTGCGTGCGTGCGTGTGTGTGTGTGTGTGTGTGTGTGTGCATTTAAGGCAGGCCACAGCATATCTATAAAGTTCAGAAAACACCCTGAAGGAGTCTGTACTCTCACGACACTGTGTGTTCTCAAAATCAAGTCAGGTGATGAGGTTGGCAGCACATACCTTGATCATCTGCACCATCTCATCAGCCCTGTGCCTCTTAATCATTTGTTTACTGCAAGTCCAAATACATGAAAAATGCTCATAATATAATACTGAAGTATAGCCAATAAATGGTACCAATTTAACTTTTACAATAATTCAAATTACTTTTCCCCTTTCTTACATAACAAATTCTAAGTCTTTTTATTGTGATGCATGAAATATAAAGTATGAAAATAACTCACTCAGATCCATATGGTGATTATAAATAACGTGATTTAAGACAACCATTTGCATTTTACTTGTTTTCACCCTAAAGACAAAGCATTTTTATAATTTAAAGAAAAAGTTTAAGTACCCATAAACTTTGCGTGAGACCTAGGGAAATCCCATCCCTGTCTCTGACAGTTTAGACCCTGGCATTTTCATGATTGTCACTGAGAGGAGAGTCAGAAAATAGAATGTAGCCACAAAGGTGGGATGTCAGCCTCTGCCTTCCCTGGAAATCTCTTCCATGCAAGCTCACTGTTTGTAAATGACAGCAGAGAGAGTAATTGGGAACAGTTGTCTGGTACAAAGAAAAAGGTACAAATTTCTGATATTTTCTATCATCAGGGAAGTTCTCAGTGGTCCAAAGTCACCATCATCAAGACTTCGTGTGTCTACGCCTCTGGGCTCTCTCAGGAAGAGGACCTTAGCTACCACACAACTACAAGTGAGCAAACAAATAAGACATACATGCTCTGTTGTTTAACAGTTTTAGTTTTCAGGAGATATAATTCACTATGAGATGATGAAGGAAAACTCTGAGCAAGGAATTGAGGAAAGTATCTGATGTGACTTAAAAGTAAGTAAATAAATAAATAAATAAATAAATAAATAAATAAATAAATAATAAATGCAATAAAATAAAAAACTAGAAATAATTGACCTGATAATAAAGTTGCAAACACCCTTCTCTTTTCTTTTATTCTTTTTTTATGTGCCCAATCTGTGTATTCACCCTCTTTTTTTTTTTTTTTTTTTTGCCATTTTTGGAATGTTAATTACTTATGATAGATTCTTTACTTGGTATCCACAGATAGAGTTGAACATGAAGGACTTGTGAAATGAAGCCAGGGACATGGAGGATAAAGGCTCTTAAGAAGTGCTCCTCACAGTATATGTACTTTCCCGATGTCTTTCATGGAACCACTTATTTCATCTCCAGTGCAGTCACGTGACATACTGTTGGCATGCCAGGCACAAGATCATAAATATGTTGCTTATCTCACAGCTAATAAATGAGCTAGATATAGGTCATGGCGAGGGTTCTTAAATGCTTCAATTTCCAGAAAATAATGACATCACTCTAATAATATAAGGAGCACCTATACAAAACAATGTCACCCAATCTGTGACGTCTTCCTTTGGCATGAGGAAAGCACATACTTATACTATCACTCAGTTTTGAATCTGATTTATCATGATGCAAAAAAAACAAAGCCAAATAAAACAAAAACAACTTGATACTGGAAGAGAAAGTTTTTTTTTTTCCCTTGAAACTTAAAAAAACAAAGGGAGTTTTTTAGAGTAGATTTTTTTTTTTTTTTAGTAGAGTGAACTATATCAAGCCACACACAATCAGTGTGAAAACCAACATGCATTTTTCTTTTATTTAAATTTTTGCAATGGTGATTCTGGCAATTTTTAGCTTTGAATCTTTGAAATCATTTACCCCAAAAAGCAGAGTCCGGGAAGATAACACCACTACTCCCCACAATACAAAACTCTGAATTCTAGAGCCACTAGCAAGAAGTGTGATAAACTCTTCCTGACAGTTTGGATGTAATGAAATCATTGTGACTTAGCTGAGGTCTGTGAGGACAATAGATTCCGAGTATAGGTCAGGCAGCCCTTTTTCTCTCCATTACTCCCTCCATCCCAGCTCACCATTGCTCTACCCTTGGGAAAATTCCTGCCTGTACATTCTAAGAGCTATTTGTTGCAACTTGATTTTTCTTGAAGCATTAGCTCTGCATTTTCCCAGGCGAGGCTGAACCTAAATTCATGGATGGAAATTGTATTGCTGTTGGTGGATCAATGTGGGACTGGGAACATTGCTCCAGATGCAGCTTTTCTCCTATGTCCCAACACCTAAAGTTGACCTCCATATTCCTGATGGTGGGAAATTGGTCTTTTTGGTGTCATTTTCCAAGGGCATTATTTATTGAACTCTCCACATATGACTGTTGCAGTCCAGTGCAGCCTGGATTCAGATCCCAAGATGGGTAAGGGGGGGTCACCGTGAGGAAATGAATTATCCACTGATGAGTTTCAACATGTAGCTGGCCCGGAATAGCTCGAGCAGTCTTTATTTATGCTTCAAAATAAGTATGTTTTTCCTTACTAACAAACATGTTTTTCCTACCCTCCAACATTATCCTCCAGCAAAAACAAATATGTCAAATATGTTTTTATTTCTTCCAACTTTTACATCAAAACATCTTTAAACCAAAAACAACACTTATCCTTTTGCTAGTTTGGCCAAATATCCAGATACATCCTGTCTTGACAAAACTAAAAGGTGATGAACATAAGAACACGTTTTCAAGAATAATAATATCATTCAAAACTTAACAAAGCATATTTACAGAAATAGGGGTGAATTGCCTCCAATCCTCTCAGCACCGAATCAGGACAGATTCCTTGGTCTGGAGTGAGAGCTGGCATTCCCAGAGAAGAAACCTGAGAAGCATCAGTTCCCAAAGAATTTTAGCAGCAAATATTTGAGGGAAAAAATGGGTTTTCTGGGAATGATCACATCTGTCCCATGCATGACCGACAAAGTGACACTAAAAACTGCCAAAAGTAACATCAACATTATGAAAGAGAAAAGTGTGCAGGCCTTGCAGTCTCAGCAGTATTCTACACTGTTCCAAAAGTCCACTGGTCCTTGCTGAGTGAGACTGTCCCCACGGGCTTTGACTCATCTGGAGACCCCTTTGACAACCACTCATATACTGGTCTGAAACTAGGCTCCCAACATATGATAACATCTAAACTTCTACTTTTTAAAAAATTTTTTTTTTTATTTTTATTTTGCAATACAATTCAGTTCTACATATCAGCCACGGATTCCCTTGTTCTCCCCCCTCCCGTCCCCCCTCACCTTCCCCCCAACCCACCCCCTATTCCCACCTCCTCCAGGGCAAAGCCTTCCCCGCGGACTGAGATCAATCTGGTAGACTCAGTCCAGGTAGGTCCAGTCCCCTCCTCCCAGGCCGAGCCAAGCAATCCTGCATAGGCCCCAGGTTATCACAGTAAGGGAAGTACTTCCCGGTCCAATGTAAACCTCAGCAGGAGTGCTTCAGAATGTAAAGACACATCTAAGAATAATTTGGCTTTCATCCTTATGAGTTACCACAATTTCAACATCTTTCTTTTTTCTTCTAAGTGTGGCCATATTACAAAACCTCAGGCTAAAGACATCTTTAAGTTGATAATGAGAGCCTATCCTGAATTACTTTGCACAGTGGGTATCTTGATTTCAAATTCATTGTGCACATTATTATGTAACATTCCCTATTGGCTTGAGGGGTCTGCTCAGATTGTGATCTTTTCTTAAAAGCTACTGATGAGTTTTGCTTGCTGATATCTACCAGTGGAACCTACTTCAATTATAACAGGAAGGGATCTTTTACAAGCATGGAACAGAAATAAAATGTCACAAGGTGGGGTTACAAGGAGAACAAAATAAAGGAGAGCCCCTTTGCTCTTTAATACATCCTTGATCTACTCATGACTAAGACACATTTTGGATAGATATAAGTTGATATGAGATCCAACTCTATTGTTCATACATAAAATATGTGAAATTGTATTCTCCTCATCTGAATTCTCCCGTGTTAATCTTTACACACTGATATTCCACAAATAGCATTTGACATTGTTTAGTCTGACAGTTACAGCTTTATCAATATGCAAATTTGATTTTACTTAAGGCCTACTTTACTGAGTGATTCTGACTCTTGCAATGGCTGCAAGTAAAAAACAAAAACAAACAAACAACAGAATATTTATAAAATGACAAAACCTATATACTCTGATGATGACATTCTCTGTCCTCACACTTTATATCCATATTGCCATGACCTATGCTTTAAAAGTCCTTAGCAGAATCTGATCTCCAAATTTAAAATATGTGAACCTGATTTAGCAAATTTACACTTTAATCTGGTAAGTTTTTTCTATTGTTTAATTAAAGACATATACATAACCACATGAACATAGAATAAAAATAACACAAAACTTTGTGCATATGCTGTATAATGTAACTGTAAAACAATTGACAATTTTATGTATACAATTGAAAAGTATCAGGATGTTACCAAGGAAAGAAAAAGCCCAGTAAGTTGTATGACACATCAAATGGTAAAACATAATGTATGTGGACATTCTTTGTCATGAAAGTATTTCTGGTATTCCCACTCATTTTATGTATTCACAGATATCCTGCAATTAGAAGCCTCTTACCCGTGTGCAATGGACTACCACACAAAGTAATCATCAATTCTCCTGTAAATTCCTTGCTTTATAGATTTGTTCAAATCTAGGGGATTTATTGTTTTCCCAGTACACTGTTAGGTGAGTACTTCCTGCCATATGTTTCTGCTTCCAAAATGTTTTAGTTTACCATTGACATAGAGTCAACAAAACCGAGAACAAACCTCAAACCCCAGAATCTCTGAGCCTCTGAAAGTCTCCCTCCTTTATTAAGTCAGTCATTTGGGGATTTTTTTCTTGGTAAAACAAAATAACAACTAGACATAGCATACATTATTTCATTCATAATTGAACTCTGAATAACATAACTTGTGATGAAGAAGCTTAAGTATAGAAAGCTCCACATCAGAAAACAATATCTAATTCACAATGAGCCCCTCAGGACAGGGTGTCATGGTTACCATACCCTTGCTCTCGAGGCTTAGATGGGTATAAAGCAGAGAAAGAGAAATGCCCAAGGCATGCCAAACTCTTAACACCTGTTTTCTTAGCTCCTCATCTACTTACCAATTTGCATTATCACAATTTTAGTCTAGAGACAACTTGCACATGAGGTCTGTCTAGCTTCTGATATGAATGCCAGTATTGTCAATTCTACACAAGAATGGAGGGGCAACATCAGAAAACCTATCAAACATTCCTTTACCTTTTTTGTCTCTCACAATGGGACAGACCTGACTTTTGTGCCAGTGCCATACATCTTACACTAGAAACATGCCTGTCACAAACAGCCTCATTGATACTTCTCATTGCACACTCAATGTCCTGATATTGTCTTTGATTTTCCCTTGGTATCTTCTCTCATTGTTACTGCAAGATACAACTGGCACATGTGCATTCCTCCATTATTTTGATACTCATTATTTTATTTTCTTATGCATGAATACATGCATACACATAACATATAGGAATTTGATGTGTGTAAATATTTTTCTTAATGTTAAATATATTTCCTTTGACTCATACTTCATATTAATTTGGGATGTCATTAAAAATAGCGTAACTGTGAACCTTAAGCAACAGATATTTACATGCTCACAATTCTGGAGCTGAAGTTTACATTCAGAACATCACGTTTGACTTCTGTTGAGAGTCCATTCCTAGGCTTGCACACAGGTGTTACTTTACTGTGTTGTATATAAGCTAGTGAGCCACAATTTCTCGGTGTACAACTTTTATAGAAGCATGTGCTTCACTCATGATTTCATTTAACATCATTATTTTTGTAGAGCTCTTCTCTCCAAATATACTTACTTGAGTGTTAGGAATATAACACGCAGATTTAAAGCAACTGCAATTCAGTCAAAAGCCCAATCATAAGCTCCTTTTTCAACCTTTTACATGCAGTCTTGGGGGCAAAGATATGGTTCTCTGATCTTTGAAGGAAGCAACTGATTTTGTTCTCAGTCCTTTTTGCTTTGCTTTAGTCTCCCTCGAATTCCAGTCTCTACCAATGTACAACTCCTGAGAAACTTCCTCACTTCCTCCTTCTCTGAATTTATTAAAAGTTTACCTCGTTGTTTCCCACCAATCCTGACCAATGAATTTATGACAATAAGAAGTCTTTTTTAGGCAACAGTTACTGAATCTAGCTACAAATGCATATGCTCAGTAAAGCATTTTAGGAAAGCTTAGCAAGGAATATACATAGGCTAAGTGATGCATGATAACTCCTGGGTAGGAACTAGGAGTATGTGAATGAAACAGTAATACTCGTGCTCACAATACATTTGTACTAATGAAAGGATTTGAAGCTCCTAGATGGCAGAGGTTTGGATTTAAGTCATATCACATAGTCAGAGGCACCTCTGTGTTTCCCAAGTGGTCTATGTGTTTCCTCTCACAAAGGCTATGAGATAAAACTCTACAGTGTTTAATGTAGATTGGACCATCTATCTGGGGCAGATAATGAGGAGATAAAAAAGTTTTCCTCATCAGCAATCTGTCCAGCAAATATGCTAATATCATTGATGCTGTTTAAATATAATTGAGTAGTTAGATTTTATTCATGAGAGAAATGAAGCTTAAAAATAAAATTCTTTCTTTTTATACATTGTTATGTGTTTCTAGGGCATTTTCATAGAAAATTATGTGATATGATTTGTAAAAGAAAAAATACATTTAAAAATATCTGTTTATCAGTCATCTAGAATTTTTTGTGGAGTCTAGCATGATAGCTGAGGGAGAGGCTGGCTTAGTGCATTTCAATTTAATTTGAATATGCTAAATATATCTTTCTATCTTATGACCTGAATATTCTCATTAAATTAGTCTCAAATCCTATTGCTGGAAAAAAAACAGTAATAAAAATTGTGAAAGGTGAAAGTTAAAATCTAGTTAAGTGTCTGTGTTGGTTATTTTCTTCTTCTATTAATAATAGGACCTATGTTTACTTGGTCTATAATTCTGTATTAAGTGCATAAGGTATTAATGATTAAATGTCTTAGTGACAGGTATTGGGCACAACATCTCCTCTTTCTAATAAATCCTGATTATACTAATGATTAAGACTTACTATAAATTCAGGTATCCATTTTAGAGATTATATAAAGTACAAGTTAACCATAGAGAATTAACATTCTTTCTGGGTTTTATTAATATAAAATATTGTAGTATACAGTAGTTAGTAACCTGCTTCTTTCTACTATCAATAGTGTTTCTGTCTCTTCCAATCCTCCCATACTTCTTCACATTCTATTTTTTATTCGTTCTATGCTATGACTGTTACAGAATCTGATTATTATATGAAACTACTAAAATTTAATATGAAATACGTTTTAGCAAAAGCCATATGAACAGAAAAATTACATAATAGAATTTTGTGGACCACACATTTGAAGATTAACTAGAACATATAGAGAGATGTCTGGACATGAAGAATCAATTTCTGTAATTTGAAGCCGTTAAAGATTTCCAGCATAAGAATAAAATGTGAATATTTTCACTATTTCTTTAGAGTTATTTGCTAACAGAGTTGATTTATTTATGGCAATTGTGGATACACCAAGATCAAATGTTAAATTAGGTTGAACTCTCCTATAGAAGACATATATTACTAAGTTGAGTTAGAACAAATGTCTTAATGTTTTAGTATCTCTGGAAAAGGAAAATTAATTAAAAAATGTAATAAAATATACATTTTAAGCACATATTAACCAAAGATTTTCTGGAACAATTTGTTTGTTTGTGAATCTGTACATCATTCTTACTTGCAGGCATATCAAGAAGGAGTTAAATGGAAAGAGTAAAAGAATTTAATACAAATGGATCTGAAAAATTACTATGATTGGGGAGTTTCTTTTCTGTATTAAGCTGTGTATGACTAAATAATTCAAGAGACTAGAAAAGATACAGGTTTAAGGCACATGAGGTTTTGTGTGTGATTTTAATTTTTCAAGTGATATTTTTTAAATGAAAGACAAAGATTGTTTCCTGTTAACTTTACTATAGCAATGTTGACTATTATAAAACACACAAAAATGTAATTTAGCAGTGGCAAAAGTGTATCTAAGATGAAGATCCCAAAAGATACATCATACAGAAAAAAAATACACAGTGCAAAGCTTGTAGTGTGGTGAGCATTGAATTACCTTTCACTTACTCACATTTCTACTTTAGGTATATATTTTTATTTATTGAGAAAGACAGTTTTAAATGAACTATTATCACTCAAAATTATATATAAATATATTAAATGTCAGTTATTTATATTCATCTGTGTGGATATTTTATTCAGTTAAAATATTTGCTCTACATATATGAAATAAATTTACAGGCACAATTTTAGCATGTGTAAGTCTGACTCATGGTGATCAGATACAAAAAGAAAAGAAAGGAAGAGGAAGAGAATGAGAGGCGAACATTGCTTGGTTTCTATTTAAATAACATAGCATATGTATAACAAAATAGTATATGTCATGACACACACACACATTTTCTTTAATTGTAGTTTTTCTTTTAATGATTCTTTCGGAATTTCACATCATGCACCTCAGCCCTCCTATTTTCCCAGTCTCTCTGTATCTGCCCTTCACTCTTACAGTGCCCCCAAAAGATAATTAAAAAACATATTATTAATTAAAAAATGATAACAAAACAAAACAACTGGAAAGACTACTTCACTGCTAAGTCTTCTCTGAATCTCCATCCCCTCTTCATTTGTCTTACTGGCACTGGGAGCTGCAGTACATCACAAAGTATACTCTTTTGTCTAAACAGCTTTACTTGCAAATGTTTATTACTATGAGGGTAGGTCTGGTCCAAGGCCTCTGGCTTCTTATACACCATCAATACTGGGCCCTCACACAAACTCCTCTAGGATGTCCTGCTGTTGGCCTGAGTCACGGCTATCCTGCAGCTATGGTTCCGAGCCTGGTGCCACTTGGCCCAGACAGTTGAAAGACACCCATAGGCCCTTCTGGCACCACTGGTCCTAGGCAGGTGGAAGACATCCATACTCATCCATTTTCAATTACTCATAGTATTCCAGGCCTGTGTTTGAGGGATCATATATGGTGATTCTTGTTCATAAAATCCTAGTATATTACAGGGCAGCACATGTTTATTTTTTTCCCCCTGTTTTTATAAGGTTACCAATAATGAAGCTTATTGATGGCTTTGTCCAATTCTCTTCACTTCCTTACAGCTTATTACTTAACATTGCAGCTGGATCATTGTTGTACACATTCTGACTCTCTTTTTTTTTTTAATTGAAAATAGATTTTTTCTTTCATGCAATATATCCTGAACACTTCTTCCCAACTCTCCCTCACCTCCCCTCTGCCTCAGATCCACTTCCCTTCCATCTCCATTCAGAAAAGAGAAAGCACCCAAGAGACAACAACCAAACACAATAAAACAAAATATAGTAAGACAAGGCAAAAGCCCTCACACTGAAACTGGACAAGGTAGCCCAACAGGAGGAAAAGAGTCCCAGGAGAAGGCAAAGGAATAAGAGACACACCTGCTCCCACTATTAATAGTCCCACAAAACCAGCAAAGTAACAGCCATTCCATAAATGCATAGGACCGGTTGTAGACCACTGCAGATCCCATACTTGATTCTTCAGTCTCTCTGAGCACATATAAGTCCTACTTAGTTGATTCAATGAGCCATGTTCTTCTTGTGTCCTCCATACCCTCTAACTCCTGCAGTCTTTCCTCCCAGTCTTACATAGTATTCCCAAGTCCCGAGGGGAAGGACCCAATGGAGACCTCCAATTTTGACTCTCTGTCTGCATACAATATCTGACTGTGGGTCTCTGCATTCACCCCTATGCACTTCCAGAGGAAGCCTCTCTGATGATGATAGAACAAGGTCCCTATCTATGAGTACAGAAGAATATTATTTATACTCTTAATATACCTCAGTGGGGCTTAAACACTGATTTCAAATACTTACAATTTGACTTTATTAATGGGACCTAATCTTTATTTTTATAAATTTAGTTAGGGCTTTGTCATACAAGAAACTGACTATATTGGACAGGATAAAACACAACTAGTGTTACTACTGACTGGTGGCTTTAAATTTACAGAACGTGGTAGGATCAGAGATGATTCTGGAATTTCTCTTTGTGTTGTTATTTCCAGGATCTATTAAAAAGTCTAAATGACACTTAGTAAAATAAAAACTATTGTTCTGTATTTACAGTTTTATTACATTCAACATATTTACAAAAGTGTTTGTTCATAACAGATGATAACACTCTGAACCAAAGCTAACACACTTCTAATCCCCTAAAATATGGCATTTGAAATGAAATAATTTTAATAACTGGAAGAAATACTGCTCACCATTTTACATATAAGTCAGAGGATGAGAATTTAAAAACATTGAGGACAAATTGAAATATATTGGTTCTTAATATTTGGCTTTTCCTCTAAATATATTATTCATCTTTGTGATAAATCTATACTTTTCTATTTTTTAAGGCTTAGTAGACATTGTTTTTGGCACAAATCTGCTTTTAAATTACAGAAAGAATAGAATGCATGTCTGTGTGCACACACATACTCATGCATGTGTGCACTTATACAAATGTAATAAAGTATCTTAGTAAAGCCACAGAGTCCAATACTCTTCTGTGTGTCACACTGCCTGTCACCATGACCTCAAGGCAGTACCAATAATGAGATTTAGAAAGAAGATAAAATATATCAGACTGTTTGTGGCTAGTAATAAATAGGTAATCCAATAAACTTTAAGAGATTTAGAAGTTCTGAGCTTTTTAGAAGTATTTAATTTTAATCACCAACATGGCAAGTACTAGCACAAATTCTAAACAGTCCTGCTTAGTTCTATATAAGAAAATTAATCCGAATGTAAGTGGCAGTGTTGTGTTTTTTTTAATGTAATATTTTCAAGCCTCAAGCTTCTGTATGCTTGTCATGTGTGCTATTATGTCAATAGAACTGGATGTGTATCAAAGGGCAGATTCTAAATGACTATTACCCACATGTGAAGGAAACATTCTCACTAATAAATACTATCACAAGCAATTAAACTTTGACTAATGAGAAGAGTATTAGGATTTAGTCATTCTTTGTATTCTATGCATTGGCACATAAAACATTCAAAAGATTTTCATAAACATTTTGTGACATTACCCTCTCATGCCCCATCTCTTCCTTCCCCTTGATCCCTTTCTTCTTTCCTTCATGCTAGTTTCATATTCCTGAGATTTTTTAAATTATATAAATACATTTGCTTTAAAAATTATCTTTTTGAAAACTGCAAAACAGCAGCTGTACATTGTCTTTTAATGTACAACTGACTTTTAATGTATTACCTCTTGGGAAATAGACTTCCCATGAAGTCTACTTTTATAAGCTAAGATGAATTCATATCCTTCTTAAGTTATGTATTCTTCTATGATGTGACAGAGAATAGTGTGTGTGTGTGTGTGTTTGTGTGCATGTGTGTTGTTATCACTTGATGAAAACAGCTGACAGATTTAAATCATCCTTAAAGATCACAAGAATCTACCATGATTTTGTAATTAACATGAAGGTACAGATTGATAACATCTATTTGAGGTTTTGAGTGCTATTCTAGGTCAGATGAGGTAAGTAAAGTAACTTACTCTTTTATAAAATTCTTCTTTAAATTTCTTTATAAAAATATTTTTCCTTCCTTTCACATTCCATGTACTCTGTGCTGTTCAATCAATTTAAAACAAAGCACCCATCATCAGTGACAGTCAACAATGATAAGTGGACAATCAATATACATACAACTGTAGACAGCAAACAAGCCATAGCCACAGGAAACAGAACAGATAAAAGACACTGAGAGGAAAACAGAGTATTTAAATTTGGTTGTCCTTGCTATAAACTATTCCAAGAGGAAGAGTACTTTTACTTCTTTGCTTTTTCAGTAGCATAACTTTCAACACTGGAAAGGTAACAGTTAAAAAATAGTAATTTAGTCTGCACTGCTTATATATAGTCTCTTAACAATAAATCCATATCTGGAAAAAAGAGGCACAAAACATGTATTTTACTATAACACTTGTCTGTTATTGATCTATCCTTTATAATAAATTATCAATAATTTATTTTACCTATATAGTACATTTTTATACCTTAACCATTACATTGCTGACAAATGTTACATTTAGGCTTTTCTATAAATAGAAGCAAAGCAAGGGAAAAAGGAAAGCAGTCAGTGAAGCAATGCATGGTATTTTTTTGTTGAACTAACATCAGTAATTGCAGTTTTCAGTTTTCTTCTCCATTTTTTCTACTTTGAAGATCTCCTGCTCTCCAGGCAGTTCATTCAGGCTCACAAGGCAGAAATTTCTTTCAAAAATCTTTCCTATCTCTTAGACTCGTCTGGTAAAAGTTTCCTTCAAGTGAGCTCCTCCACTTATTATTTTCCAAATATTTCTCTCAAGGAAAATGACTCTCCTCATGCTCTTCCATTAGTCTTCAAATGCTTTGGTAAAATCGAATGCTGCTTTTTGAAATGCTCCTTCACCATTTTAGACATGATGAGAGGGACAGAGAACTTTAGGAGAGAAACTCACTTTTTAATAAGTAGTATACACATATATAAATATTTAATGACTACATTCTATTTGTAAATAAATATTCATGAATAAGTTTAACTATTGGCTTTTCTGTTTCAATACAGAGATCAAAATGTACTGCAAGCCACTCCAAGGTAGCATCAATGCAGACATAATCTGTTTTTCTTCTAAGACTTAATGTATCTATATTTTCAAGAACAGATCTCTGGAACAATATCTTGGAGTCTGGCTGGATCCTTCCTTTTAACAATAAAATTTAAACTGAGAACAGCAATTGCAGGTACATATGTGCCAAAATCTTTTGTTAATTTGTATTTAAAACAATTTTAATTTGTATCTGACACTGAATCCTATAAAATTGTGAGAAATTATATTTCTATAGTGATAAGATATTTTCTTCTGTATCCTTGCTAAAATTTGATTACTAATTACTACTAGAAATATCTGCAATCCTTAGAAATGACACACATTGCAAATGAAATACACAAAGCACATAACCATTTCAGCTACTAGGAGTCTGAATAATTCTATTAAAAAATTTAAATAATTTTATTTCTTTTAACGTCTTGACTACTGGTTCCTCACCCTCATCTCCCTGCAGTTCCCCCTCTACCTCTCCTCTGACCCCAGATCCACTCCACCTTCATTTCTATCAAGAAAAGGGCAGACCTCCCATGGATATTAATCAAACATGGCCCATCAAGTTGCAGTAACACTAGGCACCTCCCCTAGTATTAAGGCTAGACTATGCAACCTACTATGAGGAATAGGGTCCCAAAAGCCAGCAGAAGAGTAAAAGACAGCCCCTGCTCCCACTGTTAAAAGTCCCACAAGAAGAACAAGTCACACAACTATAAAATATATGCAGAAGACCTAGGTCAGTCTCATGTAGGCTCCCTGGTTTTTTGGTTCAGTCTCTTTGATCTCCTATGAAACCCAGTTAGTTGATTCTGTGGGTTTTCTTGTGGTGTTCTTGACCTCCCTAGCTCTCATAATCCCTCCCCCAACCCCGTCCATAGGATTCCTTGAGTTCCCCCTAATATTTGACTGCGGGTCTCTGCTTTATTTCCTTCGGTAGCTGGATGAAGACTCTCTGATGACAATTGAGCTATTGAGCTAGACACCAATCTATGAGTATAGCAGAATATCATTAACATTTTTTGCCAGTCATGTTTGGTTACATCCTATGTCTCTAGACTATCTACCTTCTGGGTCGTGGCCCTCCAGGCAATGTCAGGGGTTGGATTCCCTCATGGAATGGGGCTCAAGCTAGAACAGTCAATGGTTGGCCTCTTCCACAACTTCTGCATCACCTTTGCATCCATATCTTGTAGGCAGGTCAAATTGTAGGTCAAAGGTTTTCTGGCCCTCCACTGGAAGTATTTTCTGGTTACAGGATTTGGCCAGTTTAGAGTCCATATCCCCCACTGCCAGGAGTCTTAGCTAGGGTCACCATCCTACTCTCCTGGAAGTTCCCATTTCACTGGGTTTGTAGCTCATCTCCAAGATGCCGCCCAATTTCTATTGCCTCTCCCAGTACTAGCTCCCTCCATCTTCCCCTTCACCTGATACTTCCTGCTCCTATTCCTACTACCCCCAACTGCCCAACTGATCCACTCTGATGTCTATTCTATTTCTTCTTCCCAGAGGATTCATGAGTCTCCCCTTGAGCCCTCATTCTTACTTAGTTTCTCTGGGTCTGTGAATGGTTATCCTTTATTTTAATAAAATCCTTTAAATATTCAAGAATAAATGCATACATACCATGGTTTTCTTTCTGGGTCTGGGGTTCCTCACTCAGGGTAATATTTTTCAAGTTTCATCCATTTGCCTGCAAATTTTATGATGACATTTTTTAACAGCTGAGTAATACTCCATTATGTAAATTTGCCACATTTTCTTTTTTTTATTATGAAGAAATTTTCTATTCATTTTACATACCAACCATAGATCCCCCTCTCCTCCCTCCTCCTGCCCCCCAGCCTTCCCCTATACTCAACCCCTATTCCCACCTCTTCCAAGGCAAGGCCTCCCATGGGGAGTCGGCAGAACTTGGTACATTCAGTTGGTAGGTCCAAGATCATCCCCCTGCACCAAGACTGTGCAAGATGTCCTACCATAGGCACTGGGCTCCACAAAGCCTACTTATGTACCAGGGACAGACCCTGATCCCACTGCCAGGGTGCCCCAGGCCAAGCTTCAGGGGTCCAGTCAACAATAGAGTGGAGAGATTTTATGACGAAGGGATAGTGAGATCATGATGGGGAAATGTACAGAGATAATCAGGCCCTGTAGCTGGAGAGCTTCTCTCCAGGTCCTACCAAGCCCGAGCAATCCGACAGCCCACTTATAAAATAAACACACAGATGCTTATATTATTTAAACTGTTTGGCCTAATGGTTCAGGCTTCTAGCTGTCTAGTTCTTCTATCTTAAATTAACCCATTTCTACAAATCTATACCTTGCCACATGGCTCATGGCTTACCGGCATCTTTACATGCTGATTGTCATGGCCAAGGCTGGCAGTGTCTCCCTCTGTCTTCCTGTTCCCTCAATTCTCCTCTCAGTTAGTCCCGCCTATACTTCCTGCCTGGCCATTGTCCAATCAGTGTTTTGTTTATTGACCAATCAGAGCAATTTAACATACAGACCATCCCACAGCAAGGCCCAACTAGTGGGAACTCATTAACTGTGCACCAAGGGCTTTGAACCTCCATGGGACTGGACTAGGCCCTGTGCATAAGTGAGACAGTTGGTTAGCTTACCACATTTTCTTTATCAGTTCATTTGTTGAGGGACAACTAGGTTGTTTCCAGTTTCTGGCTATTATGAGAAAAGCTACTATGAACATAGTAAACCAGATGTCTTTGTTTTAGGGTGGAGCATTCTTTGGGTATATGCCCAGGAGTGATACAGCTGTGTCTTGAGGTAGAGCAGTTACCTGTTTTCTGAGGTACTGCCATATCCAAAGTGGATGTACAAGTTTTCACTCCCCACTTCCCAAGCAATGGAGGAATGTTCCTTTTCCTCCACATTTTTATCATCATGAGCTCCTGTTTTTGGGCTTAGCTATTCTGACAGGTATAAGACGGAATCTCTCCTTCATTTTGAATTGCATTTCTCTGGAAGGAAGTTGAACACTTTTTTAACTCCTTCTAGGCCATTTGAAATTCTTCTGTTGGAAATTCTTTGTTTAGATCTATGCCCCATTTTTTGAATGGATTATTTGATTTTTTTTATGTCTAATTTCTTGAGTTCTTAACACATTTTGGGAACTATCCCTTTGTCAGATATGTATTTGGTGAAGAGCTTTTCCCATTCTGTAGGCTGCCATTTTGTCTTATTGACAGTGTTCTTTGCTTTATAGAAGCTGTTAAGTTTAATGAGGTCCCATTTATTAATTGCCGTCCTTAGTGTCTGTGCTATTAGTGTTCTATTCAGGAAGTTGTCTCTCGTCCAAATGTGTTCAAGGGTATTGCCACTTTCTCTTCTGTCAGGTTCAGTATTTCCAGATTTATATTGAGGTCTTTGATCCACTCTTTCTTGAGTTTTACACCAGGTGATATATGTTTATCAATTTGAAATTAATCTGCATTGTGACATCCAGTTAGATCAGAACCATTTATTGAAGACTCTTTCTTTTTTCCACTGTATAATTTTGGCTTGTTTGTCAAAAATATGTTTCTGGATTTAAGTCTATGTCTTTGATTTGATTTTATTGATCAATGTTTCTGTTTTTATGCCAATAACATGTAGTTATTATTACTATATCTCTGTAGTAGAGTTTGAAATCAGGGACAGTGATATCTCCAGAAGTTCTCTTATTGTAGCGGATTGTTTTAGTTATCCTGTTATTTATTTATTTAATTATTTATTTGTTTGTTTATTTAGCTATTTTTTTACCCTGTAAAGTTGAGTATTGTTCTTTCAAAGTTTGTAAAGAATTTTGTGAGGATATTGATGGTAACTGCTACAAATTTGTTGAGCCAGTAGATTTGGTAAAATGGCCTTTTTTGTTATTGTTTTTTTGTTTGTTTGTTTTTTACTATGTTAGTCCCACGAATCTATGAGCATGTGAGATCTTTCCTTCTTTTGATATATTCTCCAATCTCTGTCTTCAAAGACTTGAAGTTCATGTTATACAGGTCATTCCCTTGCTCGGTTAGTGTTACACCAAGATATTTTATATTATTTGTGGCCATTGTGAAAGGTGTTGTTTCTTTGAATGCTTTCTCATCCCATTTGTATATAGAAGGACTACTGAATTTTTTTTTTTTACTTAATCTTGTTTCCAGCCCCTTCATGAAGGTTTCATCAGCTGTAGTCATTCCCTGGTGGAATTTCTGGGGTCACTTATGTATACTATCATATCATCTGCAAATAATGATACTTGGAATTCTTCCTTTCCAATTTCTATCCCCTTGATCTCTGTTAGCTGCCTTATTGCTGTAGCAAGAACATCAAGTATTATATTATATAGATATGAAAAAAGAATAAACAACTTTTAATAATTTTCTTACAATGTGGAAATTTTCAAAACCTGTTTGTCCTTAAGTGACAGTCCCTATTCATGCCAGATAATTATGTGGGTTCCTTAAGTTTATGTGAATTGAGATTAGATAACAATAACATGTCTCTCCATTTCTTTGCTTAATTCCAAGCATAGAGAAGTTTGCAATTTCTCAGCATGAGCAAATCTTTACTTTTTTTTTTTTTTTTATAAAACCATGTCATTTCTCTGTTTTTTTTTGTCTATTACTATTATCTATAAAATTAACTGGAGAGATGGAGTACTAAATAGTAACATCAAAACTAGTCAAAATCCCTCCTAAAATTGAAAAGAATTAACCTCACACATGAATTTTGATAAACTGAACACAAGAACATTGCTATAATGCCATAATACTTGTCAAGTTATTTAAAAATATAGCTGTAGCTGGAGAGTTTCTCTCCAGCTCCTGCCAAGCCCTGCCAGTCCCAGAGCCCACTTATAAAATAAACACACTGACTCATATTATTTAAACTGCTCGGCCATGAGCTCAGGCCTACCATTGTCTAGCTCTTACTCTTATACTAAGCCCATTTTTGTTAATCTATATTTTGCCACGTGTTCCGTGGCTTTACCTGTCTCCTCTACACGATGCTCCCTGGATGACAGCTGGTGTCACCCTTCCCTCCCTTCCTGTCCTTTTCTTTCTCCTCTCTGTTAGTCTTGCCTATACTTCCTGCCTGGCTACTGGCCAATCAGTATTTTATTTATCAAACAATCATCCATAGCATGCAGCCTTCTACGAAACTACTCTAACTTTATCTGACATTAGACAGGAATATTTTGAGAAATGAAAGTTATAGTTGAGTCTCATATTTTATATTGACTCTTGCTCTAAAATGTTAGGATATTTACAGTTGTTATCAAAGTAGGTTATATCTCAAATGTTTAGCAGGAAAAGAATATGTCTTTTATTGGGCCCATTTCTGCCTATTTGGAAGGATTTTACATAGGGAGGTATCCACTGAATGTCAGATCACAGGTTCCAGAAGAATATGCACTACAAAGATCATGATGGAATAAAAAACACAATACTAGACACTTCAAACTTGAAATTTAACAATGTGATCCTGAAGCTGCTTATAGGTTTCTCATTTACAAGGTATTGAGGTAACCCAGTTAAAAGTGGGGAGGAAAAAAGAAGAGCAAGTATCAATAAATATAACTGACAACTAACACTCCAGCAAGGCATTTTTCACAAATTAGTGACCTTCATTAATTTCAAGTAAGTAGTGTAATTTAGGAAAACTTGTCAGTGAGTTTAAAACTATTAAGAACAAATACAGTGAAAATTATCCTAATTGATAAAGATGCAATTAGATAAAATTCATTACCAATTATGATTTAAAATACAACAAAAAATACAAAATGTGAGATAAAATAAGGATTAAAGGAAAACAATCAATTTAAATTTATATTCAAAGTAGTATATAGATATAGATATATATGCACATATAAACAATAATTACAACCTCATGAAAACCAATAGAGCAAAACAGGATAAATATTATAAAATACATTAATAATTATTGAAAGATCTAAGTATTATCAAAATCTATGAAGATATACATATTCCTGCACTCAAATCCTAGCATGAAAATGTTTTCCACTCCATTAAGATAGTTTAAACATCTTATCAATATCTTTATGCTTACATAAAAATTGGAACTAAATATTAAAAATGTAAAAGTCTGTGTTATAGAGAATTTTTCTTGCCAAAGTCTCTTGTAGACACAGTGATATCAGAGTGGTCATCAGAACAGCCACAGTTCTGTTGACAAAAGGTCAGACCTGACTGGAATAGGCATGGGGCTTGTTTATGTTGCAAGCGTTAGTGAATGTTATTGAAGTCTCAATACATTATAAAATATGTTTGATAAGTATCTATCATAAGGCAGAAGTTCACAAGCATATAATAAAACATAGAACTTCTTCACTGGATATTAAAATACTCAACTAGTAAAAATAAAATTAAAAAAAAATTATACTATAATATAGACGAAATACTAGGGTATGAAAAGAAACTATTTACTAACTGTAGGTATTAGTATGTAGAATATAATGAATTTTTTTCCTAAAATCATGTCAAGATTCATTGAAATTGATATCTGTATGATACTTTTGCTGCTGTTGTAACCATATAATCTGAAGAGCTTAAGAAAATAAAATGTATTATTTTACAATGCTGCAATACTGATTGATGTCTGAGTCTCATTAGGCACTGAGTTGTCCTAAGGGCAGTACTCTCTGAAACCTCAGAGAGTGGAGATTCTTGTCTTTTATCTCTTCAGTTGTACTGTTGATGGGTTATCTTGGCCTCATGATCCCATTCCATTTTAAATGTCAGAAACAACATCTCTCTAACACCTGCTTTGTTGTTACATTTTCTCTGCTTCTCTCTAACTTGTCCTCCTTTAAAGACTCATATAATGGCAATAGACTCACACAGATACTCTAGGTCAGCTGATTACCAATCTTATACTGTCTACTACTGAATTTCCCTTGAATTTGGAATGTAACATAATTCATAGATACCAAGAGTTACAAGATATTTGAGGAGGTTATTATTTGAAGTACCACAATGCATTTGCAATGAAACTCCATAGCAATTAAAAGCAGCAGTGTACATTTCTGTTATAATTGCCATGTATTACAACTATGGGCATATAAGAAAAATATTAACCACAAATACTATGATGAGGTTTTCATTGCAAGTGATGGGTCTTCTGTTGACCCTATTAGGTCTTATATTGACTATATTAACATTCCTGTATTGGTTAGTTGGGACACTGATAATCAAATATTTCAGAATACTTAAATAAGATGTCTATTGTGAAATGTGATATGTATCTTGAAAGTTCAAATGAAAAACTGAACAAGAAAATGTAGACGAATTTCTAAATGGTCTTATTAAATAAAAAAAAAAACATGGAGCCAAATATATGGGTAAAAGCCTTAGATCAGGGAAATAGTGAAAGCCACCGGCAAAACTTACCTCACTAACTCTACAGCTTCCAAATCTGAATTACTTCCTGTCTATCCACGCCTTTATTGTCTTGCTGTTCTGCCCTGTCACTGGCTATTTTAGCCCAGCTACCTCACTTCCTTTCCCTACACAGCTCTGTCACTTTCTGTCTGTCTGTACAGACCTCCAGGCCTCTATGGTTGGTACTGGGATGAAAGGCATGTGTCCCCATGCTTGGCTGTGTTCCCTAGTATGGCCTTGAACACAGAGATCTGCTGAGGGATTAAGGGCATGTGCTGCCTGACTTCTTGTTTACTTAAAATGGCTGACCTTTTTCCCCTGAACTCCAGGCAAGCTTTATTTATTAACATAGAAATAGAATATCATCACATTTCAGGACAAATAAAATATCACCACAAGAACAATTTAAGATAAAGTAAAAAAAAACATCATCTCAATAAAAAAAAAATAAAAGCATTCTATGAAGAAAGAGCAAATGTAAGAGGTGGGGACTAAACTCCTTTAAAAATCTCACTGATATACTATCAGCAAATTACAAATACAAACTAAGAAGGCAGAAAGTAATTTTCAAATATGTCAATAGTTACTGTGATTTCATTCTTGCTTGATTTGTAAAATGACTCATTGTTAATATTTTCAAATTATAATATGGTTAATATTTTAATTTATAATGCCAACCATGACAGTTTATGATATGTCAATTCTGTTGTATGAGAGAATATTATAAAATAATATCTAATTTAACTTGATTGCTTAAATTTAATCTCTTTTCTGCTTAGACTTATGCTATAGAGAATCCAAGATGCATAAGTAGATAAACAAGATGAAATGAAATGGGTCCTAAAGTAATTCATCTGGGCTTTTGTTTTGTTTCATTTATTTTTTTTTTTTACTTAAAAGACATTTCCTAAAACCAGAATTTAAACTTCTTTACCTTAACTGTGCATTTGTAAGATAAGTAAGTACATAGTAGGAATAATGCCAAAATTACAGGAAGGTAGGTAGATAGAGTGAGGAGTTGGGGGGAGGGGAAAATAACATTAAAATATATTGCAAGATTTTTTTCCAAATAAAAATTTAACAATGTTTTGATTGAAAAAAATTATGTACTGAATTACAAATTTGTAAGACAATTGGATATATGATGGGTGATATTGTTCTGTATGCTGTGAATATGTGTTGCTCTGACTGGTTAATAAATAAAGCTGTTTGGCCAATGGTGAGGCAGAATGAGGTTAGGTGAGATATTCTAACTAGAGAGAGAGGAAGGAGAAAGACAGAGCAAAGGAGACGATGCTAGCTGCCACCAGGAGAAGCAAGATGTAAAGTACCAGTAAACCATAAGCCACGTGGCAAAGTATAGATTTATAGAAATGGGTTAATTTAAGATATAAGAGCTAGCTATCAAGAAGCCTGAGCCATTAAGCCATATCATTTGTAAATAATATCAGCCTCTGTGTGTTTATTTGGGTTTGAGTGACTGCGGGACCCAGGGTCGCAGGACCAGGTAGGCCACAGGAAAACTTTTAACTACAGATATACTAGTTGAATCACATATTTTTCATAATGAAAGCAAAATAATTTATTTTACATAGATTTTAAAGTATTATAAAGAAAAATGAGAGATAAAAATAAGAATGAAATAAAGGATTATTTAAATAAATACATTTAATAACATTAAATACAATGTAATACATATTAATATAGACTCTAGAGATGAAACCCACAGACTTGCATATGCTAAGCATATGGTTAACCACTTAGCCATATTCTTAGCCAGGACATTTAAATACAGTGAAAGATATTCACACGGAAATATAGAACTTTCCATATCATACTTACATAATAGCAAATCCAAACTACATTACTAAAAACATTACAAATTTGTAAACAATACTATCTGCTTAAAAATTTGGATTTTTATAAACTTATCAGATTTTTCAAATGAATATTTTTTCTGTGTGATTCATTTGTATCTCTGTGTTGACATAGTATAGGAGGCTCAAGTGTGCATTTACATATTGCTTCCTTTATATAAATTGTAAACTTCAGGAAATGGAAAAAAACACATATTTTCATTTTCCTATCTAGTACATTAAGGGGAACTGTAGGTACTCAGGAAATGGCAATTTACTGGGTGACTCACAATGCCAACTGTAACATGAATGACAAGTGTATAATGACAATACCCTGAGGGTTTCATGCTCAGAAATGAATTGTGGCTTATAAATAACATCTAACAGCCTCAATTTTTCATAGCAAGTAAATAGGCTCAGGGGGGTGAGATATCCTAACTCTATTGTCAATTGCACAAGAACTATTATAGCCATTTTAGTGAAAGCATTAAAACAATTGAAAGTTTCTTTTCGCAATAATTATTTTAACATTAATATTATCAGCCTAATTGAGCATAGAAGTTAATCACAGAATAAGTATATCATAAGAGATAATAACATAACTAAAAAGTAAGCAAAGCTACTCTGTTTGAATTATGGTTATATTCCAGGGGAAAAATTCAAAACTGATAATAAGTCCAGTAGTCAATGATTTACTTTAAGTGATATTCCCTGAAGTTCTATCTTATAACAATTATTACATTATAAGTTTTTTATTTCTATGTATAAACTAAGTCTTCCATTTTTCCACAAAATCAAGATTTATGTTTTTTCACTTGTTTATAATGTATTTCAAATTGTATTTTCCCTCTAAAACAAGGTATTCACTCACAAACATATTACTGGATTTGAAATTCCTACACAAATTATTTACTGTCAGACTGTTGATACACCAGGGCGAGTGAAGTCATAGATGTTGCAGGAGAAGATCTACATATTGACATAGATCACCCAATCACCACTTTACTAAACCAGTATAACCACTCACAACATTCTAAATATTTCTTCTATTAACCTAACCTTACATCAGGGCATCTTTTTGTGCCATAGGGATACCACTACAAAAAAACCCACAATCAGTTAAATGAAGAGTTGTAGAGCCTAATCCCAAAGGATACATCTAAAATGCTATTTGTGTACATATGGTTTGGAGACTTTTGTGGAATAGGGGCAGAAAGAGTGTAAAGAGATAGAGGATTAGGGAGTTTGCTATAAGCTTGTGTATCCTAGAAATATAAGAAGTTACACCTGTAAAGTGTCACCAACACGGGTGCCTAAACATGAACTGAACAAGGACATTACTAGACATGTTAACATGGATGGGGGAAAATTCACTAGGCCTCAATCCTACATGAGGAATTAGAAACAACTGAATAATACCGAGAGTGGGAGAAATAGTCTTCCCCAGCAAAAAGCACACCAATTAGTCACCAAATACTAAATGGTCATCTGTAAAAACACATACACACATACAACTAACATTATACACACTGAACAGGCTATATTCGTATATTTAGGAACACAAACACACACACATACATTCAAACATGTGTGTAACAATGATTAATGAAAAAGAGGCCATTGGTTTGAAAGAGAACCAAAAAAAGTATGTGGGATGTTTTGAAGGAGGAAATAAGGGGAAAATAAAATTACTATGTTTTAATGTCAAATTTTTAAAAAATTTTAAAAAAGGAAACAGATTGGTAGTGGAGTCATCATCAAGTTCATGCCATCATCTCCATTGCTGTTTGGTTGAGTGTTTTATTACTTTATGTCTTGTCTCATGACTATGTCTAAAGTAACAACACGGAGATTGATTTTTAAGTGTTGTTTGTTAGTACACAAAAGGAAGTGCTTTGAAAAACACTGACACTGGTTTATAAAGTGAGAGATGGATGATTGCAGTGTTTCAGGAATCATAGAGCATCTAGCCTAATAGAGAACAAACCAAAGAAAGACTCGAGCTTTTCAACTAGGTTCTAGAATTCAGTGGAGTAACAGGAGATATGCAAATGCATGTTCTTCAGACAGATTCTCAGTTGAAATTGATGCTTTGATCACTGCTGAAAAGGAATGATTATTAAACACAATTCCCGTGGGAAATTAAAATTCAAATAGAGACTTCTAGTTCTTTGCCATGACAGAGCATCTGCTACTAGAATTGCAGTCTTGCTGTAAGGAGCTACAAAACCAGATAAAGAAGTATAGATTGCACAATGAAGAAACAAGGCTGTGCAAGTTATAAGCGGAAAGTATGAATAAGCGGAAAGTATGAGGTAGCTACCGTAATCATGGCAGCCTCTCCCTGAGGCTAGTTTCCAAACAGCATCACAGACAAGTGCATTTTCAATGAGCAGTGTTACAGTGTTGATCAGAAAAGCGGGTCTGCCTTGAATAACTTAGATTGGAATTCAAGTTAGTCAGACAGCTGGAATTCTGCAGGGTGATTCACAGGCATCCTATGCATAGAGTAGGATTGCCCTAGAAAGTACCTGCTCTAGGGTGAAAAATTCCAAAAGTTCAGAGAAACATTTAGAAAGTTTTCTATTTTTTTTTTAAGATTAGTTGGTTGGAAACCTTTCTTATCAATATTTAGCACTGTTTCAAAGAAAATGTGTACCATCAAGAACTAAACATTGATTCCATGAAATGCTGGAAGGAAATGCCATCATAGCAGAAGAAAATAGCTTTAATTTTTTTAAATTTATTTTTTAAAAAGTTTTTTTCGCCGGGTGGTAGTGGCGCATGCCTTTAATCCCAGCACTCGGGAGGCAGAGCCAGGCGGATCTCTGTGAGTTCGAGGCCAGCCTGGGCTACCAAGTGAGTTCCAGGAAAGGCGCAAAGCTACACAGAAACCCTGTCTCGAAAAAAAAAAAAAAAAAGTTTTTTTCAATTTGCATACCAATCTCAATTCTCCCTCCCTCTCCTTATCCCACCCCACCTCTTCCCATCCCACCCCCCATCCACTCCTCAGAGAGGATAAGGCCTGCCTTGGGGGATCAACAAAGTCTGACATACTAAGTTGAGGCAAGACCAAACCCCTCCTTCCTGTGTCAAGGCTGAGGAAGGTATCTCACACTAGAAAATGTGTTCAAAAAAGCCATTTCATGCACCTGGGATAAGTCCTGGTCCTGCTGCCAGGGGCTCTTCAAACAGATCTAGCAACATAACTGTCACCCACATTCAGAGAGCCTAGTTTGGTCCTATGCATATTCCCTAGCTGACAAGCCAGAGTTCTCGAGCTTCCACCAGCTTGGGTCAGCAGTCTCTGTGGTTTGCTCCATCATAATCTTGACCTGACTTGCTCCTATAATCCCTTCTCCCTCTTTTCAACTGTGTAGGGGGGCACCCCCACCCCCATTTTTCTCCAGGGTACTCTTGAGCAGGAGCAGCAGGAAATGTTAGATAGAAATATAGCTAGAAGGAGACAAACAGAAACACAGAATAACCTCGAGAGTGCCTGGATTCTTAATCATCGGGCCCCTACTGTTTCTGCCAAAGGGCTTTTAAAGGAATGCCAAGGGGTGGAGCAATACACCTCTCCCCAGCACAGCCAAGTGTAGACCATCCCAACTACCTAGTGACCATGCACGTAGCCAGGCTATCCCCTAATGCAGCCCTGCTTTGTAAAGCAAGCTCAGATTTAACGAGAGAACCTTCGTGGGCTCCCACACAACCGAAGTCTAGGAGCTCAGCCCAGAGTTGAGATCACTGCATCTGTTTCCATCAATTACTAGATGTAGGTTCCATGATGACAATTAGCGTAGTCACTGATCTGATTACGGGGGAAGATAAGTTCCTGCACCCTCTCCATTACTGCTAGGAGCCTTAACTGGTGTCAAGCATGTGGATTCCTGGAGATTTTCCTACCAGGTTTCTCCCTAACCCCCTAATTATTCCCTTTACCAAGATATCTCTTTCAATTTTCTCCTTCTCCATCTCTCCCTCCACTTGGCCATCTCAGTCCCTCCTGCTCCCATCCCCCTTCCCTTCCTTCTACCCCCTCCCAGTTTACCCAGGAGATCTTAACTATTTTCCCTTCTGGGGCTCTCCATATGTGTCCCTCTTAGGGTCTTCCTTTTTACCTAGCTTCCCTGGGTTTGTGGATTTTAGCCTAGTTATCCTTTGCTTTGTGTCTAATATCCATTTAAGAGTAAGTGCATGTACCGTGTTTGTCTTCCTAGGTCTTGGTTACCTCACTCAAGATGATATTTTCTAGTTCCATCTATTTGTCTACAAATTTTATGATGTCAATGTTTTTTACAGCTGAATAATACTGCATTGTGTAAATGTACCACATTTTCTTTACCCATTCTTCGGCTGAGGGGTATCTAGATTGTATGTATAGCGTGGTCTGCTTGTGGGGCTTCTAGTAGTGAGATCAGGGCTAGTCACTGGCACTTGAGCTGGTTTTGGGGAACCTATCACCCATGTTGGGTTGACTTGCCCAGCCTTGAAGAAGGGGGAGGAGCTTGGTCCTGCCTCTTCTTTATGTGCCATGCTTATTAATGTGCTGATAAATGACTACTAGAAAAATACCTAAGATTTTTTTTTTAACTTTTCTTGAGACATAGTCTCACTCCTTAGCTCTCACTTGTCTGGAACTCCCTATGTAGACCAGAACTCACAGAGATCCACCTGCCTCTACCTCTCCAGTGGTGAGATTAAAGAGGTACACTGCCATATATGTACAATCTTTAGCTATTTTAAGGGAAAATAAGGCAAAACTATTTGCAGCACATTTTTCCTTTATAAATTTCCTTCCTAAACTGAAAATGTTACAATTAAATTAAACAGTGATAAATAATATTAAAATTAGACTTTAATCAAAAGAAACATTATTACCCACTATTCAAGTATAAGGTATCAATATACAATGACTTCAAAATATTTATTATATTTATATAACTTTTAAATACAATGCAAAATTGGAGAAAAAATGAATTTTTACAACTAAAACAAATATTTAAAATGAAAGACATACTACTTAACAAAATAAAAAATGATACAAAAATACTTATTTTTGAATTTATAAAAATGCACTTATAGAGACATAAAGAGTATATTTTTTATAAAGTCTAGGATGTTTAAGATCATAATGACTTAATATGTTCATATTCATTCACATATATATATACATGTATCTATCACACACATATAAGAATATGTAATATTATTGAGTCCTTGAAAGTCATGAAAAATAATAAGCTATAAAATATAAACTGAAACTATATAAAATATGTATTGGAAGTTCAAACCCTCAGCCTTCTGCATACTAAGCAAGCACACCCCTAATGAGGTCTATTTATAACCTATATATTAAGGCTCATAACAAATATAGCAATGAAAAATTAATAATAGTACAAATGGAAACAAATTGAGTTATATTTAAGATTATTTTCCACATTTAAAATAATATTTTATCAATATGATGTGTTATGGTGTATATCACATACTTTTAAAAATACTTTATATTTTCTCCTATGAAAATGTCTTTTTTATGACAGAATATAATATTGTACATATTAAATGTAGTATAGTATTTTAATGCACATTAAAAGTATGATTATTAGATCAGTATAGCTATCATATTCACTACCTCAAATATTCACCATTTTTCCTATTAGTGAATTTAAAGTCCTCATTACTTTATTTTAAAATATACAACTTGTCATTGCTAAATATTATCTCTCAATTTTTCTTTAACCCTAATAGCCATAGACTCAGGTTTTACTCATTGTTTTACCTGAGTAAAGCATATATGTTATAATTCTTAAAGTCTCCAGGTTATGTTAATTGTGGTAAATATAAGGGGCCAAAATAAGATAATAAAAGGCAGATGCTGGATAAATAATAATAGACAAACCGAAAGTGCTGGAAACAGACACTTCATTAAAATACAAGGTTACAAATATTTTAAGTAAAATCCTGGGGAAATTAAAAGTAGGTTCATACTAACATCCAGTAAAATTAAATTCAAAGAAAAATATACTTTGGCATATAAAAAGGAAGACAATAAACATTAAATATGTAGTCATAAGAAAGATGTAATTGTTTAAAGCCATATTTACCCAATAATATCATTTTTCAATGTATATAGCAACTATTAGGAAAATTTAAGTACAGAGAATTGTCACATAGTCCATTATAAGTCCTGTGTCATGGGATTAAAAATACATATTTATTCATTTTTTTATAAAATATTTAATCTTTAAAAGGTATTTTAATGTGATTTTGTGTGCAATAATTAATATATTTGTTATTTTAGTTTCTCAGTATAATATTTAAGAGAATAAATTTTTAATTAGATTTTATTCACAATTCTACAAGGAAAGTCTATAAGGTTAAAATATTAAAAATTTGGAAATTTATTTAAGATCTTTTTTCCTCCCACATACGGGGCTTTTAGTGACATAAGGGAATGTCAATAATGTGTTTGAAGAATCATAGAGTTCAGATAAAGAGTAAAGGACTAGAAAGACAGATATATCCCCCTAGGAAAGGGAAATAAAATGGACACTTATAGATGGTCAGGGAGGACTAGAATGGGAGGATCAATCAAGAATGTGAAGGGAAGAGGGAATGAGGGTGAGACAGCTAAAATTAAGGGCCATTGGAGTGGTAGGATGGACACCTAAGATACTAGATGCTTCCTAAAATAAATATACATGGGAAGGAGATCTAAATAAAATTATCAAATAATGGGGAAGACAGTTCCCCAACTAGATACTTTTTGTCACCAAATGAAGCTTCCAGTGTCAGGAATGGATTACATTCAACTGAATCCTAGAGCATAGAGTTCCATGTGAATCCCCAAACAACCCAATTCATTGAACACAGAGAAGTTGACCTGGTATCTTCCTATTGCCTTCCATGACACTATTGGTTAGTGTTCTTGGTACAAGAAGGTACTCTGCATACCAGCAAAATAGAAATGTAAACACTAGCCGAGCTACAAACCCTTGCATTGACAATGGTGTTCTGCCTGCAAGATACAATAGAACAATTGTGGCACAAACTTTGAAGGAGTAACCAACCAATATCTGATTTGACATAAGGTCCACTCTATGAGATGGAACCCATATTAGATGTTGCTGGGATGACAAAACCTTGTGATTGATAGCCCAGGGACATAGGAGAAAACCAAATACTACTGTTCTACTAAAGGAACATAGTGATAAAATGATTCCTAATAACATTCAGCTATATTCAGATCAGAGAAGCTTTCTTCTACTGCAGATGAGAACAAATACAGAGACCCAGAGTCAGACGATACACACAGAATAAGTGCAGCTTAAGTTTTCCTGCCTGGCCCACGGTCAGGACAAATCTCTCTCACCCGCCAGTCCCACAGCCGCTTAGACCCAACCAAGTAAACACAGAGACTTATATTGGTTACAAACTGTATGGCCGTGGCAGGCTTCTTGCTAACTGTTTTTACAGCTTAAATTAATCCATTTCCATTAATCTATGCCTTGCCACATGGCTCATGGCTTACCGGCATCTTCACATGCTGGTTGTCATGGTGGCGGCTGGCAGTGTCACTCTGACTCAGCCTTCCACTTCCCAGCTTTATTCTCCTCCTTGTCCCGCCTACACTTCCTGCCTAGCCAATGGCCAATCAGTGTTTTATTTATTGACTAATTAGCAACACCTTTGCCATACAGAACATCCCACAGCTGAATGAGAGACCTGGGAACACTCAGTTCTAAATAAGAACCTACCTGAATGTCTCAGAGAACCCCATAGAAGAGGAAGCAGAGAAAGTGTAAGAGCTAGAGGTAATGGAGGTTACAAAGGGAACTAGGCCTTTTAAAAACAACAAGAACTTGGCACATCTGAACTCACAGAGACTGAGGAAGCAGGCACAGAGCCTGCATCTGTCTGAACCAGATGGGGTCTGAGAATTCAAGGAAGTAGACACATGTTTCTACCCCTAACCCAGAAGCTGTCTCCAATTGATAACCACTTGCAAATGAAAAATTAGTTTTCTCCAAGGAAGTCTCACTGGGGAAACAAACTACTTTTAAAGGTAGGCTTCATGCCCAGTAGAAGGTAAAAAGAAAACCAACTAAAAGGCATCTTTGGAGGATATTTGTTTCAATGTCAAGTCAGTTCTTTTCTTTTTAAAAATTTTACCTTTTTATATTTTATTTACTTTTATTTATTTTCCCCACCACAGGTCCTTTACCTATATATTATGATTTCTAGGTTTGTGGTTTCATTGGATTCCTGGGTGTGCAAATTAGTGGGTCTCTGAACCTATGTCTATTTCTTGTAGCTTTTCTTGGGCTTTTTTTCTTTTTGTTTATTTATATGCTATTCCAATATGTTTGCTTTTGTTTAACTTATTATATTATATTTTATTTCATTACTATCCCTTAAATAGCCATTGGTTTCCTAAGAAGAGACAGGAACTGGTGAATCTGGATTATATTGGAGGTAGGAAAGGTCTAGGAAGAGTAGAGGGAGAAGAAACAGTAAACAAGACACATTGCATTAAATAATCTATTTTTAATTAAAGAAAAATAATAACAGCTATAAAAAGGGACTTTCATGAGCCCAAAGACCTTTTATAATAATGCCTTAATGTGAGTGTAGTGCTATTGGAACACAGTAGGAAATTTGGTGAAATAAATTTTGATAGAAAAGTAAATTTTTTACTTAATACAAAGGTTTCACAAACATTTGACATCTCAAGCAATCACCATTTTATTTTATTTTACATTTAGTTTGTGCATGCAGCTATAAACATATGCAAATTTAAAAAATCACAAGAGTATAATTTATCCACTAAAAGAAACAGATAAAACTATCTTTCTAGCCTGAAGTTATACTAAAAGAGAAAGTTAATAACTTGACAGGGAAAACAGATTAGTGAAGAGGAGTACAAGTAAAACAAATGCTTAATTGAGTTGTATTCCAGTGAGAGTTATATGCTTTAAGTTTAGATCTTGAAAGGATAAGGTGCTTACTATGCAATTATTTTAATGCTATTTAAATAATGATATCTAATTATGTGTGTGGTTGATATATTGTGCACCCCAATAAACTTATATTGGGGTCAGAGAACAGAACAGCCACTATATTAAACATAGAGGTTAGGGAGTGGTAGCACACATCTTTTATCCTGTCACTTGGGAGGCAGAGATCCATTCGGATCTCTGTGAGTTTAAAGCCACACTGGAAACTGTGGTGGTATTGTGTTCCCCAAAATATTGTACACCCTAATAAACTTATCTGGGGTCAGAGACATAACAGCCACTAGAAACAAAGGCTAGAAAATGGTGGCACTCACACCTTTAATCCTAGCACTCCAGAGGTAGAAATTCCTTTGGATCTCTGTGAGTTCAAGGCCACATTGGAAACAGCCAGGCATGGTGACACATGCCTTTAATCCTAGAAAGCGAGCCTTTAATCCCAGGGAGAGGTGGTATAAAGCAGAAAGGTATATAAGGCATGAGGACCAGAAACTAGCAGCATTTGGCTGGTTAAGCTTTCAGGCTTTGGAGCAGCAGTTCAGCTGAGATTCATTTGGATATGAGGACACAGAGGCTTCCAGTCTGAGGAAACAAGATCAGCTGAGAAGTTGGCCAGGTGAGGTTAGCTGTGGCTTGTTTTGTCTCTCTGATCTTCCAGTGTTCACCCTAATAACTGGCTCAGGTTTGATTTCATTAATAAGAATTTTTAAGATTCCTGCTACAGGAAACAGCCAGGCATGGTGACTCATGCCTTTAATCTCACGAAGTGATGGCAGAAAGCAGAAAGGTATATAAGGCATGAGGACCAGGAACTAGAGCTGGTTAAGCTTTTAGGCTTTTGAAATTTTGTAAATTTCATGTGTCAATTACATGAGATTTAAGACTAGACAAAACTATGAAATTATTACAAACATTTCAAGGTCAGCAATATCAAGAATCCATTTAAAATTGAGAGAATCAGAGTATTACACAATTTGATCAATTAGCTAATTTGGGCAGAAGGAAATAGAATACATGAAAATACAGATAAATATACATTGTGTATCTATTCTTTCATTTTGAAAATTTCCATTTCCCACCATCATATTTCCCCCATATCTCTTTGAAATTCTTAGGAAACAAATCAGTCCATCAACAACAGCAATAGCAATAGTTATAGCCAAAGTGAACCAGAACAACTTTCTTCTTGATCTTACTGAATACTGCCTTCTTTACACTATACCAAAATATCATCGGGAGTCTGTGGTATTCCAATTGAATATGTATTCTAAGATCTCAGTAGAGTTTATAGAAATAAAATTGCTGGACATCAAAGTGATTTCTAAGTGGAAATGTTAGAGAGCAGATGGAGAACTTCTTAGCTGTGAAAATAAATAGACATTAAATAATGTTCACTGAGCAGAATGCATCACACTCAGCAATTGAGACCTTTACACAGAGTCATTTTAGGTAATTAATAACATTTCCAAAGCAAGAGAATGAACTCTGAAGCCAGATTTCAATGCTTCAATCCAAACTCCTTCATTAATTATCTCTGTGACCTTGGGCAACTCCTATAAGTATGTTATTAACTTTATAACTTAATAATGTCAATGTGATAATTGAATGCATATACATATTGTGCAATAATTGAATCAAGGTAGTTAACATTTTCATCACCTTAAACCTAAAATAAATATCATTTAATAACTGTACTTATTTATGAAGTATAATGTACTATTTCAAGTTCTTTACAATGAAATTTGATTGGCCAACACTTCTGTCTTTGTCAGTGTCTACCTTTTTATCGGCTTTGTGTCCAGCATCTCTAAGATCATATACGTAATGAGTCTTTCTCTGTCCCACTGGCTCCCAGGTAATGACAGGGAGACTTCTTATTAATTATGAAAGCTTATAGCTTGGGCTTGTTTCTAACTAGTTCTTATAGCTTAAATTAAACCATTTACGTTAATAGACATTCTGCCTCATGGCTTGCAGGTGTTACTTCTCCTCCTGCACATCCTATTTGCTCTGTCTCCTGTTGTGTCCACTATTATTTTTTGCAGAGGCCTCGCTGTTCCCAGAAGTCCTGCCCAATCTTTTTCCTGTATTGGCTGTTCAGATTTTCATTGCACCAATCGCAGCAATACATTTTCACACAGTGTACAAATATCCCACAATACATATAGGCTGAATTTTAATAAATATGATATGCTATTTTGAACTAAAGTCACTCCAATGTGCTATGACACAGTAGACCTCACTAATTCTAGATTTTTCAGAATTTAAAATGTCTCCAATTTGAGAAATATGCAATTATAATTAAAATAAATTTTCTTAATGTGTTAAAAGGCCTACTGACAGGTTAATAGTAAAAGCTTAATAGTTTAAAGTACATTGGTCATATCATGTAGCTTTAATATTATTATAAAGTTTCTATATAGTATTCAACACAGGTTTTATAGCAAAAAGAATCTGCCAAGTAGAAAAGTCTTTCACTTTAAAATTTTGTTAGTCATATAGTCATATGAGTAAAAAGTTTGTTTTTGAAAAGTAAATTGAAGCATACTTAGAGACTTGATTTTGGGGAATAAAAATGAATGTTTTAGTCTCAGTGTATACTAAACCATTTAGTCATATGTGAAATTGTATTTCTTTTCACAGACGTTTCATTTCTTCAATACTACGGCAAAGTAGCAAAGGCAACATGATATATTTTTAGAATAACTATAAAACAGATATATTTTTATTTTTATTCTCTGTGTGTGCGTGTGTGTGTGTGTGTGTGTGTGTGTGTGTGTGTTCTTCTGTGTGTGCCTCTGTGTGTCTATGTATTTACAGATAAGTGCATCTATACCTGAGTGTGCAAAGGCCAGAGGTTGTTGCTGTGTGAATCCCCAAATATTTCCATCATCTCTCTTCTATTTTTTGAAACAGAGATACTCACGGATGATGGTATGTGCCATTTTGGCTAAACTGTCCCACAATCCCAAGGATTCACTTGTCTCTGTTTTCTCAGTACTAGAAACAGACATATGCACGAGGTCTGAAATTGGATGCCCATGCTTCCATAGCAGGTCTTACTCATGAATCCATTACCCAGGCCTAAGAGGAATTCCTAAGAAAGAGAAAATTCTGCTACATTAATTCTACCATCTTTTAAAATTAGTCTGACCCACATTTATATTTAGATCTAGACATCTAGCAAAAATGAATCTTGAAACCAATTTTGTACAGATTGTTAAATTAGTGAGTTCTAGTTGTATAAAACAATATATTTTAGCATAACTTTTTCATACATGTACCCAGTTATCCATACATCTCTGTTTTCTTCCTTTCTCATGGTGCTCTAGCTATAAGTTCATTGTCCTACCTCCAGGTGACCCGAATTGACACTCTTCTTATTTTCCACTCTAGTCCTGTGCTTTGCCTTTCTCTACATTTTTAAATATCCATATTGATGACAGTGAATATTCTCTGTATTTTTCCTCTTATTCTGTGTCTTTTGGTGATGTCTGTCATTTAGAACACCGAGGAGCACAAATGGCATGCTAATGAGGATATAACCAGCATCATAGGGTAATAATGGACTTCTTAACTAAGATAACATATGTTCATAGGTAGAATATAATATCATTTGGCATACTTCTTTCAATGGTGAGGTATTACTGCAGAGTTTGATCATTGGCAAGGTACTTGGTTATAAGACCAAACTTAGATGCTCTACTCTGATTACAGTACATACAGTAGAATACATATAGTTTATTTTTTGAAAACTATTTCCAAAATATTTCACTGAAAATTATAAGTAGACATAGTTTAAATTCTAAAATTTGATATTTGCATTACATATGAAGACAGTTTCAATGTAAGGTAATTTACAAAAGTCACACTAAACTAAGAATCTTTATTTTATTTTTTTATATTATTACTTATTTTTATTGTTGATGGGGTAGATAGAATAATGATTTGTCTAAAAATTAAGATGGTGCTGTTGGTGTTTGGGTATAACTTCTATACCCAGTCAGCTACTTCAAGCCAGCATTGATTTATTATAACAACAAATACCTAAAACAATTATTTTGACCTTGCTGAGAATATTAAGATTCCTGATGAATGTAAATGCTGGACCTCTAGTGAGATCTCTGTGGGAAAAATAAAGTGAATTTCTCTCAAAAAAAGCCAGGCACTGCTGGAGACTTCTTTTCTGTCAACTTGGCTAAATTTGTTAAGTCAAATTTACTGAATAAGGTACAAAAACTAGCAGGTGGTTGAAAATTGATTCAAATAATGAATTACATTTAATCTTGAAATGTGTTAAGGTAATTAAGGTAAATTTTGTTAATATTTGTAATCATTCAAATGTGAAGTTCTTGCCAAATCTGGTTTGCCTTTTCTACTGCAGAAGACTACTCAGAAAATGAGTTGGGAAGGTTTAAAGAGCCGCTTAGGTTCACAATAATGTTCTGTAGCCCAGGATGCTTCTACAAAACCTGCTCATCTATTCAGTTTATAATGAACGTTTGTGAAATACGTTGATAAAAGAAGAGGTAACATGCTGATTGTGATTTTTCCACAATATTTCCACAAAGAAACTTTTAGGTGGCTTTGATTTGCTCTCCAAATAAGAAGACATAACTAAATATACATTAGTGGAGAAGCCAATGACCTGCATTTTAAATTCTTCATGAAGAGCAGGTGGGCTGGCTGCTACCTAAAAGCCTCAAATATCCAGCAATATTTTAATGTATATTTTGTATCATTCTTACATTCTGCCTACCCACACTGAGAAAAAGAATGAAGAGTAAATGGAATTCCATCAACTGATTATCAATTAAGGTGAGAACAAGGATTTTATTTGTAAGCTGAATTGTGCTATAACCATGGCTTTAAGTGATGTCAGAGTTTCTAGAATATCTTATTGGCAGCTAGCTGAGGAAACATGGAATGCAGCAGATTGCATCTTAAAACCAAGAGTTGGAGAGTTTGCTTTCATTTTTATTTTCTCTCTCCCATATAAGAAATTAACTAGACTGTGGTTGGATGATTTTGATACATTGGTAAACAACTATTCCATGCTTCTCTTTTGTGTCATTTTTAACATGAAATGAGATCTTTGCGGTTTACATCTTGGGATTAATCCTGAGGACATAGTTGAGTGTTATACATTAAGGATTTGGGAATATCCATACAAATTTCACTGAAAAGATGGGGAAAAAAAGATATCTTTAATAAACTGGGTAATCTTGATTGTGCTAGGAAGGAATTTCCAAAATATAGAAGCATGAAAACTATATGATGACATTGAGACATTCATGTAGGTTTTTAGAAGTTCTGTTAGTTGTAAAAAGTGAACTACCATATATACACATATGTGTATATAGTTAATATTATTTATTAAGAAAATAACAACTCATTGAGACTTTCAAGGTTAAAAGTCAAAAGTATTGTAAGTCACATATTATGTAAAATTCAAAACTCACCATGTTTATCTATAAGAAGGGTAAACATTTGTAAATGTAAAATCATCATTTACATTTCTAAGTGTTGTGTTCCACAAGCTCAGAAATTACATCATTTGATTTTCTTCACCACATTTTATGGAATTATATAGGTAATGATGCTGTATTTGTTAAAGGTACAATGTTGAGAAGGCACCTGTTGGAAAATTCTGATATTCCAATGCATGCGGCACTATAGTCAATACTCTTAAAAACACATGGAATTTCCTTTGTGTGTCTATGGTTATTTAATAAATAGAAAGTAAATAGTAAGGGGAGACAAGACAATTTTGCATGGTTCCTAATGATCAAGTCCATGTGAGCAGATAATGAGACACAGAAAACTTCATTGTCAAAGAATTTGAAATGACTTTTGATTCAATTCTAAGAATTCCCGTGCTAATATAACTACATGTGGACATAATTGGGGAATTAAAATAAAGCTTTAGATGAGTTAATAAAACATATGTTTGCATGTTATTTTTAAAGATTTCTAGTGAGACTTCTCCCCGCCCCCTGCTTCCCCACTTTCGTTTCTTCCTCCCTCCCTCTATCTTTTTCTTATTTCACTCTTGCTCTTTTTCTTGCTTTCTAGCTCTCTCCTCCATGAACTATTTCAGCTAAAAATGCTTTTTAAATAGATAATTAGATGATGTATACTGGAAATCGTTTCTCCCTGTTTGCAACTTGGCCATGTGGAGTGATAAAGCTCCAATTTACAATATTGCGTTCATATTATTTTAAAACATTGAAAAGCTATTTTATTAGTTGGTATTTCATATATTAACACAAAGTATTTGAATCATACTTAACTCTGTCTCTGTCACTCCAAGCCTTCCTGGACTCTCCTTTTCACATGCTCCTCCTAAGTTTATATAGCCTTCTCTCTCATTCTTTTTAATTATTAATTTTGAAATACACCAAGTGTTGTTAATGTTGCCTCTGTGTATGTAAGCACAAAGAACCACCCTGTGTAGCATATTCAGTCTACCAGAGGTCACACCCCTGATGAAAACTGACTCTCCCTCCCACGGTGTCTATCAACTGTAGAGGCTATCAACTGTCCTCATCTAATTGTGAGCTTCTTCCCGATTCTTTCTTGCACATTATCTGACTTGATTTCTGCAGCTCCTGTTTCCAGGAAACAGCTGCAATGAGCCAATGGACACCATGGCTGTTTCACGTCTAGGAGACGTTATTTCCTAGGAACTTCTCCAACAACTGTTTATTAGATAATGTTCCATGAGCCTTGTGTGGAGGAGGAGATGTGATACAGATATGGTGATATTTTATTTGTACTAAAATGTTATTTGTATGTTAATAAATAAAGTTGCCTGGGGGGGGGTCAGAGCTATTAGCAAGCCATAGGAAAGATGGGCGGTGGTGGTGCATGCCTTTAATCCCAGCACTTGGTAGGCAGAGCTAGGTAAGTCTCTGTGTTTTCAGGGATACAGCCCGCATTGGATACATACACCTTTAATCTCAGTACCAACCATAGAAGACCTGGAGGTCTGTACAGACAGGCAGTGATGAGGCGGTCATGTGGTTGGGTTTATAACCAATGATAAGGCAGAACAGAAAGTGTATATAAAGACTTTAACACAGGAAGTAGCTCTCTTTCAGAGAGATAGGACCACCGCAGGAGGAAGGGTAAGGTTTTAGCTCTTAGCTCTGACCTCTTGGCTTTCTTCTTTGCATTGGTTCTATGTTTCTTATTTAATAAGATGGTTGGTTACATCTACATACAGATGTCTCATTTATAGGGTAACATTCTACAGTCACTTACTCTCTGTGCTTTGACGAGTTGCAAGTCTGTTTATCTGTTTAAGCCAGTGTCCACTATATAAAGATGATTATCAAAGGGGGAATTGAGTTGCATTGGTATATGGATATGGGGATAACTATTTAGAAGACAATTTAGTACTATGTCCTTTTAGCAAAATATTAATAATAGGACCAGTGACCATCCAGCCCACAAGTTCCTGATCAGGTTTACAGCACCTAGAATGAACACACTCTGGTAGAGAAGGTCTTAAGTCAAATTATAAAACTGTTGGTTCATTCAAGGTACCATTGAATGAAGGAGTATATATTGATAAGCAAGCCATTTTAGTAGCTTGATGAATTCATAACTGTATAAGTCTATCAACTTTTCTCCCCATTCTTCTGTCTCTGTAAAAGCTAGACCCTAGGCAGAAAGATTCCTGGTGAATACCAGCTTGGCTTTTTCAGATCCTGTGATGAAAGTGTGCAGTTTATTCTATATAGGGTCTTATCAGACATATCTAAACCACTAACATTAAACCAAGAGGAGATTTATAATTTAAACAGATTCTAACAAACAAGGAGTTTGAAGCAATAATAAACATTTTGTTTTATATTTTCATAGTTTTGTTCATTTTTAGCCATGCCTTTGTTCCTTTTATCAGTTTGAAAATATTTATTCAGCCGGGCGGTGGTGGCGCACGCCTTTAATCCCAGCACTCGGGAGGCAGAGCCAGGTGGATCTCTGTGAGTTCGAGGCCAGCCTGGGCTACCAAGTGAGTTCCAGGAAAGACGCAAAGCTACACAGAGAAACCCTGTCTCAAAAAAAAAAAAAAAAAAAAAAAAAAAAAAAAAGAAAATATTTATTCATCCATGTGAGCATGCTGTCTCTTGTGTTCTCTAAAATTCAAGTTCTGTTAAGAATACTCATGCACATAAAACCATACAAAGTTAACGGTTAAACTCCACCATAATGTTTCCAGATAATGTCATATCTTGACAAGTGTTTTACAGAAAGGATTTACTATCTTCATTTTTGCGACACGTGGACTCACAAACACATGATATTATAGGCATTTAACATACATTAAATTCATCAGATTTTAACAGGTCTTCCATAATTTAAATACTTGTTTCAAGCATCTTAGGGCAATTTAGAAACCACTGGGTGTTGAATTCTTTGTTCTTTTATTAAAAGCAACTTAGTATTCAATTATAGAACTTTAATCATCTACTTTTGAAAGTTTTGGAAACTGTATTTAGATGCTAATGAATTTATAAATCATTGAGGAATGATTCAAGGAGAATGATAAAGTTTGAAATTATTACTAACCACAAATAGTGGAAAATTAGAGGCAGAGGAAAGATTAATATAAATGGTATTTAGATGATTACAACACTTTTGGGAAAAATAAATCAAGCGCTTATTCATTTTCTGCGCAAACAAATTCTAGATTAAATACTTTTTGCTTAAGTAATAAGAATATTAAAACTGAAGGAAGTAAAGATGAATACATCTGTATAGCAAATTCATACCTTTGTATAAATTGTATAAACTTAAATGGAAATCAAGAAAAAAAGGGCTTGACAACGTTAAGCAACGTCAACACGAGTTAACATTGTTAGCACCAGACAATACTAAAAGTCAGCATAAAATAACATATTTCTTTCATACATAACTGAGGATTTATGTCTTTATTTTATCAAATTTTATAGAAATTATACAAGCACAGACACACGCAAATTTTCTGTTTCTATATTTCAGTATCCTGAGAAGAACAAAAAGGCAAAAGGACCGAGAGGACAAGGGAATAAAGACAGACCTTTATTGCCAGTTAAAAATGATGACCTAGGACATGCACATGCTCTCTAATTGTTAAAAACATAAGGAAACATTGAGCAAAATGTTGGATAACTTTGTTTATGTTCATGACATGAAATATCAAGAAGTAAATAAAAATACAGGGATGATTCTATTTCATACTTGCTTGCAATTTATTATTTATATAAATAAATATTAATTCCTAATTATCAAAGATAGAGCTAGAAAAGATTTCACTCTTCACATATTTATGTATTTATTGTTAAACTTTACATGGTAAATATTTATAATAAGAAAATATAAAAATGAAATCTTAATACAGAATCTAAATGCTCCCAATCTCTATATAACCTTATGTCCATCAAGATGCCAGTGGATGCTTTCTGGATGAATTAGAAGGTAGATTCTACAGACAGTAACAATTAGTTTTCTTTTCCTCGAGGCTGTTGAAGTAATTGGCTCACTTAAAGTCTGTGAAAAGATAAGTCTTCTCTGCCAACTTAATTCATTGTTTTGGTTATTTTATTATTTTGATATGACTTTCAACTTTCTGCTATTAAAGTATATACAAGCTATAAGAAAGAATTTCTTAGACAATAGAGATTACATGAAAGCTGGTTATTTTCCTTTGGGATTACATACTGTAGAGAAAATGGCAAAATAATATATGGATGCGAAGTGGAGTTTTGGTAAACAAGACATTCGTCAGGTTATTTTTAAATTCGGCATTTGTTACACTGCTTTCCTGCTAGTGTGACATTTTTTAATGTTCCCTTTCTCTAACAAGTTTTTTTTAAAAAACTTGTTTCAACAACGTTCAGCTAGATAATAGGTCCCTTAGCAAGCAAAAATGAAGTGGTACAAATATTAAAAGCATTCTGTGCCCTTTGAAAATATTATGAAAGTTCCTGCACAGATGGGCTGAAAGTTTAATTACCTCTAAGGAAGAGTGTCAGAGTCATCATTGCTGTCGCAACAACTGGAAATTTTGCAACCAAAATAACCATCAGGAAATTACTCTGAGAGCACATCTCCAACCCACAGAAGAAACAGCTGCCACTCCATTTATGTCACCCAGACACTACTATTGCCTGTGATGGAACAGCGTGGAGATGTCACATAGGCTTGTTCTCCATCTGAAATTTTCTAGGCATTATGCAAATGTGCCAGACCGAGTGAAGTGCACGAAATCGAGTAACATGCACCAAATAAGTTAGCACCGTTCTACATACTTTCATTGTGTGTTGCTGTGCAATACTTTAGAGGGCTATAAAAGAAACACAGTTTCAGGTGGTATACATTTTTATTACGAGGCTGAGACTAGTGCCTCACATGTACATGACAATTACATTTCACATGTGAAATTATCAAACTTTTTTTTGTATTGACAGTATGATCTTTAAGATATGCATAAGTAACAACATATTATTGAATATTCTCATATGGAATACATACTAACATAAAACCTGTTTAGTCTCAGCTTCATGACAAGATGTAAGAAACTGATGAGAAATTACTCAGTGAAGGTGAGATATTAAAATAAATATCCATCACTCTGCATCACAGGAGAGTGAGTGCATTAAATTAAAAAAAAGCATATTTAAAACTTTCCTTTCTGTCTGGAGAGAGGGCTCAACAATTAAGATCACCAAGTGCTGTTACAGATGACATAGGTTCAATTTCTAGCACCCATATGGTAGCTCAAAACTGTCACTACAACCATTTCCAGGGTATTTGTCACGTTCTTTTGGCCTCTTTATGCATCAGGTATGTGTATGTGCACAGACATACATACCAGCATACACATAAAATAAGCTAAACAAAATAAAAATTTAAATCTTCCATTAAAACAATGTCTAGAGTTCATATAACCTCCTGTGGCCTTACTATTCTCTATTTTCAGTAAAGTTCAGGTCAATCATCTTTGAGCTTAACATTATTAAAAATAATGGCAAACTATGTACCCAAGGAGATTATTTTATCTAAAAGATATAAAAGAAATGTGAGCCCACTTGGGAGAATGTTTTTAAAATAAAAAATGAAGCATTTCCAAAAATAGTGTAAAATATTAAATCTTGATACTGTGAGAAGATATATATCATTAATGCTGTCAATTTCTTTGCATCAATGTGAATTATGCTTTCTCAAATCCAAATGTACTGAATTCAACTGAATGAATGGTATCTGTTTTATCTTATGTACTAGTTTGAATGCTAAGTGTGTTCTATAGTCTCTGGCATTTGAATACTTGGTTCTCATTTGGTAACCCTTTTTATGTAGACTTAGGAAGTGTGGTCTTGCTGGAGGTACCATGCCACTAGGGAAGGTCTTTGAGAGTTTAAAGATTCAAGTGCTTTCTGAACTGTTCTCTGCTTCCTACTTGCAGTTCACGATGTGTGCCTTCAGCCTCGGCTCCAGCCATCATGTGTGGCTGTTGTCCTGCTTCTGACATGAAGAGATCTTTTCCCTCTGAATCAGTAAGCAAAATAAACCCTTTCTTCTGTAAGTTGTCTTGGTTGTGTTGACTTATCACAGCAAGATAAAAGTAACTAATGCACCTTTCAATGAAACTTGCATTCAAAATAGGGTTAGGGGAAACAGGAATACAACTGAGTTCACAGTTACATTCACTCTAGAAGTTAATGAGTAATTAGAAACTTCTTAGAATTTAGGTGTGTATTTAAGACTTTAAGGCCAAAACATTTCCAAAGCTTTATACTCAAGAGACGATGAAGGAGGGCTGGAGAGGTGACTTACACTAAAAAGAGTGGGCTGGCCTTATACAATAGCCAATGTTCGTCCCATGTTCCTAAGAGACCTGAATCAGCCAGTCTTTTAATAGTTCTCTTAAAATAATTTAATGGGGGGACATACTTCATTCTGAGAGTCTATTGGTGGGTATATGCTCAAGGACAGAGAACCACACTTTATTAAGGTTATCGTCATTGGTAGATTTCCTTTGTTCCAGTAAATCACCTGATCCCCAGGCATACATAGTCAGAAATAACTGGACCTAGTACATTCTCAAATAAACAAACAAAGGAAAAAGACATGAAGTTAGGAGAAAAGCATGTGGATGAAGATATAGGGGAGTTTTAATGGGGTAAAGGAGGTAGTTAAGTTCATATTTCATTGTATATCTAATGAAATATATGTATGTATGTGTGTATAGAATGCTCAAAAACAAAGTAAAAAAAAAGAGAGATAAAATGACAAAGAAGTTATTATTTTTCAGCTTTACATTTCAATTCTGTAGGGCACAAATTAGACAATGAAGCAAGAAAGTAGCTAAGTAAGATCTCAAACAAATTGTCTCTCACAGGTACATCAGCTAGAATACATATCCATACACTAAAATATCTTCACAACAGTAAAGAATTGTGTAGGTGGGAATTTCTCTTCCACCTAACTGTTCCCAAATACTTGGCAGCTGCTTCTTAAATAATTGACTCCCAGGCTTAATATTACTTATAAATGCTCAGCTGGTTGCTCAGGCTTATTACTATCTAGCTCTTACACTTGTACGGTGTACAAGAGCATTATCCCACAGCAGATATTTAGGTACAACACAGTAGAATAGCACTCTTGTAGTGTAATAAAGTGAAATGTGTTGATGTGTAGGAAGGAAATTGTTGCCTATATCATTAGTAACCCAATACCAAACATTGCAGGGTAGAGACAAATGCATTTTTTGGAAGACAGAAAACACATGAAGTCTTCTGATGATGGTAAAGCTCAGTGCTGCGCATAGTACCTCTCTTTCCTGCCGCCAAGTCAGTACATACAGAAAAAAACACAAGTCATGCCTCAGTATATGTAAGTATCTCTAGGATTCCTACTCATTGCTCTTATCCAGGTCTAAAGTCACAGAGAGCAGTAAGAATAGCAAAATGATTTGAAAAATGTTCACGTAGCAGGGACTTGAAAGGAGTAGTTTAAAGTTGTAGACAAGTTGGGTGCTGAGAAATAGTCTATATTATTAAGAAAAAATATATAATGGAAGAAAAGCAGCACTAAAGGGACTGTCCCTCTCTGCATCCAACTCATCTTGTGAAATGCCAGATCTATATATATGAAAGAGGAGACCCTAAAGTCAGAATTGCATTGAAGAGTTTCTCTGATCAAAAAAGATTTTGAGTAAGTCTTTCCAGAGAGTCAATACACAGAGGCCATGTGATGTAATTAAAGGGGCAACCTTTGTGCTAATCTGGCAGTAAGATTTAACAGTGTTGTTCATGTGGTATTGCTTTTATAGACAGGGAAAGCAAAAGGGTGAGGGTTTCATGGACTCTTCTGCCAAGGTTTTAGAGACATGCAAGGTCAGCCAACGTGTGGCAGATTTGGAAGCCCTACAAGGAGAACCCAGAGGCCATCATATGAATCTGGGAAGGCAAAACCTCAACTTTCAGTGATGACTCCGAAATGGTTGAGCTTCTATGACTAAGGAATACATGCCCAGAAAACCTGGATGCATGTAGTAGAACAGGCTCAAAAGTCTAACCTCGTGTTAGAGGGTTGCGCATGATGATAAAGTGGGATTCATCCCTTGGATCCAAAAAATGCTTTTACACATGTAAACCATATGCCAACCTGTAAATATGATGCAACACAGTAATAAGTTAAAAATCAAAGCTTTGAAATCATATCAAAAGATGCAGAAAAGACATTTGAGAAAACCTATTTTCTTCATAGTAATGATCTTGGGCAAATTTACTTTAGAAGAAATGTATCTGAACACAATAAAAAGCATAAACAATAGATCAAAAAGTAACACAGTTAATGGAGATTTTTGATATTTTCCCATGATTAGAATAAGAGAGGATGTTTATCACCTAATTTTTATCCTACATAAAATGGAATTTCCTAGACATAATAATTATATATGATAAATATGTATATATAGAGTGCACAATTTGAAAAATAAATCATTTTTCAACTATGAATAAGATGAAGTTATATAGAGTATAATAATAAAATTTTAAAAATCAACTTAAACAATATAAAAACTGATGAAAAATGATGAAAGGGTAAATTGATAAACATCTTATCATCATGATTTGGATATCATCAAAATGTACAAACTACACAAAGCTGTACCAATCTGATGGCTAAAGATTAGGGAAATTTCCCAAGGTCTCTTGAAGACTATAAAATTTGACTTTTGTGTCTTGTAATTTTAGGTTTTATAATTCAAAATTCCTTCTAAACTGTGACCTGTATCAAACTGAAATGCGTAAGTGTGGTTCAATACTGGACTACCGACCATTGTTCGTAATTAAAAAGAAGCTGATAAACAGGGGGTTCAAAGGAAATTATGATGTTAGGAGCCGTTCCTCAGGTCCTCAAGGTATGTTTCTGTCTGTATCTTCATTCTCTTTACTTAGATAGCCATTAACACTTACATGATTTTTACCTCAATTTATGATATTGTATAGTTTAGGAAATATTTTCTATGTACATATAAATCGTAAACTTGTAGATTTCATATTGGATTATAATAAGGGATTGCAAATATCAAGACAAGCAAAGTTCATAGCAACCAGTTCTGTTCCTGGGAACCTTTATGCATCTGTGACCAATGCATGAATCTCAGACAAAATGATGTCTTCTTTCTTTACCTGGACAAATTCTTCCCATAGTTAAGAGATCAAGGAACAATTCATTTTTAATTCTCTCTATATATGTATATATACACATCTCTGTTTGTACATATGTGCATGTTTGCACATTATTTTATTGAGAGTGTCAATTCAATAACGAAATGGTAAAACTTATGTATTTGCACAAGGGGGAGAAGCAATCAAAATACACTGTATCAAAAATTTAAATAAATTATTTTAATGTTATTTAATTTATTTTAAAATTAAACATCACTCATAAAATTATTAATAGTTAAAGAATGACATGGACTTTTTTCTACTACATAGTGTTTAAGTTGTACCAAGCATGTCAGTCTCCATAAACGTTTCTCATATCTTTGTTTTGTTTTGTTTGAGCTATTTGTCCTTGTTGTGCAGACTTGGCTGTCCTGGAACTTGCTCTGTAGTTCAGGCTGGCCTCAAATTCAGAAAGATCTGCCTGCTTCTGCCTCCAAAGTGCTGGGATTAAAGGTCTGCACCACCACAGACTGGACACTTATCATTTCTTTAAAGGAAAAACATTCATAATCCCCTCTTTTATGTTTTTGCAATTTATAACACATGACCATTATTTCTAGTTACTATGTTTTGCAATGGTATGAAAGTATTTTTATACATATCTAACTTCAATTTACTACTCATTATTAATCATCCTTCATCCCACTAACACCCTGATCTCCTCATCTTTAGGTAAGCACCATTCATCCGTAATTTCTATGAAATCAACTTGTCTTTTTATGCCTAATATCTTTACTTACCATAAAAATGCCTTTAATTTCTATCCACAGTGTCATGAATGACTGGATTTCACACTCCATATGGCTTGAATTTACTGAGAATTGTATGGTGAGTGTGCACCGCATTCCCTTTGTTCATCATCAGTTATTAGGCAAGGTTTACCCAATGTTGTGGCTAATATGACTGACTAGTGCTTCAGTAAACACAAGTACAGATGTCCCTTCAACATGCTGATTTCATTTCTTTCAATTGTAATAGGGATGGGAATATCTGTATCATATGTTACCCTTTCATGATGGCTGTCATAATTTACATCCTGTCCAGACGTGGACAAGAATGTCCCTGGCTCTTCACTTTGTCTAGTACATCTTGAATTTTGGCATTCATGGTAGCCATTGCTACAGCACTTGAGTTGACATTGCACAGAAATTTTAATTTGTATTTCCATGACGACTAGAGATGTTAAAACTTTACCATTTTCAGCTTGTATGCCTGCTTTTGGGAAATGTCTGTTTAGATGCATTGTTTACATTTTAAATGTGTTACTTTTTCATTTCAATTTTTGGAGTTCCTTATATACTGGAAATAAACTCCATTTCATATGTGTTAATTATAGTTTTTCCCCTTCTGTGGCTTGTCCTTTCAGGGAATCAATTTTCTCCTGGGATATTCAGAATCTTTTATTCAGGTATAACCTGGTTTAACTTTATTATGCTTTCTTTTTGTGATTTTGTAAGTTCCAGTCATGTGTCTTTTTAATTTAAAATGTTTAGAGAAATGTATCTTTGATTAGTGTATTTACATTTTTTCCACCTCTCCATTTCCTTCCTTTAGCTCATCCTGTGTTCCCCAAAGTCTCAGTTGGATGCATCATCTCTTAATTATTATTGATACATGCATATATAAAAATGTGTATATACACACATGCATATATATCTTGAATTGTTTTCTGTAACTGATTAAGGACAATCTATATTAATCTTTGGTGTGTGGATGGTTAAATTTTTCTCAGTATCTTTCTTAAAAAGATTGTGCTTTACCCAATGTGCATTCTTGGCACCTGTACAAAAAATTTTATTTGGATATATGTGTGGCTTTATTATTAAACTCTTTAATCTACTCTTATTTTTTATCAATTTTTTCATGAGAGTGCTATATATTATATTATATATAATACATTTTAATAGGTATAACTCTCCAAAATGGTTTGAATCCAGTATAATAACTCCTACTTTGTTCTCTCTGGACTATTTTGTATAGGCTACTCAGTTTTTAGATATTTTATACATATTATAATTTTTTTATAGTTCTTCAAAGCTTTCATTGGTATTGTGACACTTGAAGAATAAAGTTACCATCAATATAATATTCCTCATCAAATCAAGATAATATTCTATGGTTTAATTTCCACATAAATAAGGAAGTGCATGGAACATATAAATAATGGCAAACTATATTTGTGTACACATGTTCTATAGACTTTTACCTCCAATATTATTTAAGAATAAGTGATATCAGACTATTAACTCATCTTTGGGCTCTTTACTGCCACATACAATGAATAGTCATTGCTCAAATTTTATTCATATTTGAAATAGAATGGAATTTAGATGTTGTATTTAATTTTGTTCCTGTGTCTACACATTGCAGATGTTACACTTATTAATCACTAATTCTGCATCAGGAAATGACAGGTATTTTCTACACACTACTTCACCTATCCTTGGGGCAATTTTCCCATCACTCTTTTTTTTTTTAATAGAAGACCAATTAGAGGGTCAAGGAAGAGTTATGGCACTAAGACATTTATACTATCTCTATCTACCAGCTATTGTCTTCAGTGCCAGAAATCAACTTTATTCTTATGAATTATTCTGTTATCAAACTTAAAAGATCTGTCTGGAGTCTATATATATGTGCCATAAATATGTGTATATGTCCATGTGTATATGTGTCCTACCTGGAGGCATGTGTGTGTGGACATGTATGTGGGGGAATGAGGCCAATGGTGAGTTTCTTTCTCAATATCTTCTTTAGCCTACTTTTTGAGACAAGTTCTCTAACTGAACCTTGAACTCACCAGGTTGGCTAGACTATCTGACCAGCAAGCCCAGGGATTCTACCTGTTTTTACCTGTCATCCACTGGGATTTCAGGTATTTGCTTGACTGTAATTTTTATGTAGCTATTGGGCATCTGAATTCAGGGTCTTAAGGTGTGGAACTAAGCTATATCATCAGCACAAGGGCCGTTTTATGTAAGTTAACAGGAGTCCATACCTAAGGAAGTACGCACTGAAGGACCACAGCTGAAAGGGTAAATCACTGCAAGAGGCTAAACTTTTCAAGGGCATGATTGATTCTAAGTTAGGAATTTAGGGAATAGTTCAAAGTAAAGCAAAAATCAGAAGTAATAAGCTTAGCAAGCATCAGTTAAAGCCTGACCAGAAAATGTCAGCATTTCACAGTTTGTACAGGGAAGGAAACCACTCAAGACATGTACTTAAAAACAGAAAGGCATTGCCAGGTTGTGGTAAGAAAAATCGTATTAAGCAAATCACACAAGTGCTTTGAAACATATTCAATGTGTTTCCGTAAATTAAAAAACAGTCATTTAAAAGTTTTGTTCTATATTATTTTTAAAATTTCACAATTCTGTATCTTTATATCCAAATATTTAGAACTATAAAAAGTGATTCTTTAAAGACACTGAAAATATGATTTATTTGCAAATGTTAAACTACACTAATATCAATTAAATATCTTGTTTTGGTGCCTTCTGATGCTTTTTTGGTATTATGAACAATTTAATTGAAGGGGTTATATCCAATAGAACTGTTTTATAGAACAATTGTTGAAGTTGAGCTTCTCTAAAGTTCACCTTAGAATGATGTATTCAGCAGCCACACAGCAACTTAGACAGCAACTTTCTGCCTTAAATATTGTCAGTGAGAGGAGGAAAAGAATGTCTCGAACAAATGTCTCTCCTCAAATGGGAGAAAGTGACATTGCCAGTGAATAGAGGTGCTGCCTCTTATCTGTGCTTAATAACCTCTCTCACTGGCACCCATTCACCTGCCACTTAGCACAAAGACAAGCCTGCATGTCATTTAACAGGTCTGCATTAATACACCTACCCAATCAATGGCTTCTATCCATTCCTCAAGGACACAGGTCTGTTACCATTACTAGACACTGTCAACAGAAAATGACACCAGAGTCACGAAAGGCAAAATGGTGTCAGTTTAATCAGAGAGCAGAAAAAAGGCAAACAATGCTACCCAAGAGGGAAGTGTAGCAAGGAGACTTAGAGGTTGGCACAAGTCATTCTTGGCAGGTCCCTGAGAAACCAGTTTGAAATTCAGGGGGATGAAATCCAAAAGAATGACATAAGCAATCAGAACTGTTTTCTCTCCATTCAATTAAAGTTGGTGACTGCTATTGGCAAAAGAAAAATCTGCTTAAAAAGAAAAAGAAATATTTGACAAGGATGTACTTGAATTAGATTCACAGGAAACAATAAAATAAAAACAATTATCCTTCTATGTTAAGGAAATAGGCAGTAATATGAATTACATTTAAAAATATGTTTAATAAGTTCTTTTAGTTGCCCCCTCATGAAAAATTAAAGAGTCATTTTAAAAATTTGTATCACAGACGGAGAATTATTGAAGTGGTAACATGTACACATTGACAAGATAGCTGACCACAGTAAGTAGTACTAATAGTGATGGATTTGTATAATTATGGATATGGAAGAGGCCTCAGAGATTCTCTGGCCCAACCTGCTCATTTAACAGATGAGAGAACTGACTCTAAGAGGAATGAGTGAAATGCCCAGGAGCACAATGGCAATGCCAGTGTTGCTGCCTCACAGCTCAGCTCTTTTTCCAAAACACTGCTTAAGATTCATGTTTTGAATCATAATGGAATCGTCATCTAGAATAAAGATGGTGTATTAGTCATTTTCCATAAACATATAATGCTTTTAATAGTTGTGGAAAATTGAGAATGGAATTATCTTAATTAAGTTACTCCCAAAAGGACATTTGTCAACCATGAAGCACCTTCTCCTGACCCTGTAAACTTTGGAAGGCTCCTCTTCACTCTCCTAAAATAAATGAAGATATTTATTTCTTTTCCAATCCTTTGGAGAGAAATAGAACTAGGTCAAATACTGAGGTGAGAGCAGCCAATAACTGGGCAGACTGTCAGTGATGCCATATGCTGAGTCCTATGGTGTTAATCTGAGAGATCTGGCTGGCTTTATATGAAGTTTCCACAGTGTTCAGTAGTCAGGTTTCCCCTCTAGCATTGTTGTATATACCTTGATGTGTAGGAATCTAGAGCTTCCTGTACCACCAAGTTGAATTACATCTTTTAGGTAAGCCTGGGTCATTCTTTCTTCCAACTTGATTTACTCTATTCAGTTTCTAAGAAGTCCCATGGCTCTGTGATAGGTTGGTTTAAATGTGGACAGTCAAGTAGTAAGACCTTTTTCACAAGACACATTCAAGACAGATGTCTACATTCAGCCAACAGCTTTTCCTAGTAGCTAAAATCCAAATTTAATTTTGAAGTTTAATCTTAGTTTCTAAGTAAATAACTCTCAACTACTTATATCCCATCTTCTTTTAAAACAAATTATAGCAATTTCAAGGATCTGCCTGTGGTCTGATAGTACTCCAATGAACAGTGGAGCTTATGTTACAACTGAAAGTTTCTTCTACATCAAAAGAGTATGTTGGACCTTGAATCTCGATTCCTGTTGCGGAATTATATTTCTCTGTATATTCAAAATTATAAAATGCTTAATATGTATTTTCAAATTACAGACATTTCTCTAAGACTTCAGCATGGGACTACCTTTATAGTCTTTGACCAAAAGCTCAATAGAGATTTTCTTAACTTAGAGGGGAAATGAACATCCAGTACTATAGTTCCTCTTGCTCTTTTTATCTCTTCCCTATTGAATGCCAGTGCTCTCACTGAAAGGAAATTGGTCATAAACGATCTCTATTCTTTTTCCCAGTTCTTCCATGACACACTTCCTTTGCAACTCTTCCTCAACAATACCTGGCTTAGTGAATAGAAGAATCCCATTAATTAATCATACAGAACATGCAGATATAAATAGACAGGAAAAAATATTAAATATGATGACTCATCATTATAAGGATAGTTCTGGATACACACATGCACGTGTATATATATACATGCTTGTGTAAGTAAATGTGAGTAGATATAATTTAGTTTTGTTACATTCAAAAATCTTTGAACAAAATTCAAAAGTAACATAGAAAAGGATGTGGTAAGTCATGGTAAAATTTTTTTTATCAGTAAGACAAAATAGGGGAATTTCTAATATAATTCATGATATGACGTGTATTAAGAGTAGGAGTATGATTCAGACTATGTTCAAACCATGATTCAAATATGAGCTACTCAGATTATTTCTCTGTTATGTTATAATTAAGAACTTTTAATTTTTATTTTTATGCACATGAGTGATTTCTCTGAATGTATGGTTACCACTTTAATGCCTGGTACCAATGGATATTGAGGAATATTCCATTACATTGTGTGAAGATGTGTCACTGTGATTGTTTTAATAAAGAGCAGAATGGCCAATAGCTACACTGGAGCAGTTAGGTGGGACTTGTGGGGACAGAGAGGACTCAGAGAGGAAGAAAGGCAGTCAGACAGAAGAAGCAGGACATGTTGGAGGAGAGGTAAGAACCACGCGGCAGCATGCAGTTTAATAGAAATGGGCTTATTTAAGTTATATGAGCCAGATAGAAACAAGTCAAAGCTAAGGCTTAGGGTTCATAATTAATAAGAAGTCTCTGTGTGTGGTTATTTGGGAGCTGGCAAGTAGGACAGAGAAAGACTTTCTACACATGAAGGTCAGAAGGAAGGGTTCCAGACACCTGAAATTAGAATTACAGATAATTGTGAACACCATGTGTGTTCTGGAACCTAAAAAGGATCTTTTGCAAAAGAAAATTCTCTTGCCCATTAAGGACTCTATCCTGCTATTTGTTTCTCTATTTTGAATCTATAATTTGAAGACAATAACAACTCTCTTTTAGCAATGTTCGAAATGATAAACGAAATACTGTACATTAAGCATATGAACAGCACCTAGTCCTAGATAAGGTTATCAACTATGATTATAATAGAAGTATCTGTTGTAGAATATTATTTTAAGATATATTATACTTGTTTATGCTGTGTATCATTTATTTAGTGATGCAAAGATGTGTTGCATGTTTTATGTTGCATTTGGTTAACTCTGTGAAGCTGTGTTACTTCGCCAGTGTAAAGCATCCAATTGTTCTAATAAAGAGGTGAATGACAAATAGCAAGGGAGGAGTAAGGATGGGTAGGGCTAAAAGGCAGAACAAATAAATAAGAGGAGAAATCTGGAGGAGAGTTCTAGGAGGGAAAGGAGGAGGACTCCAGAAGCCAGCAACTCAGCTACACAGCAAGCCACAGAGTAAGAAGTAAAGAAGAGTATATAAGCTAAAGATAAAACCCCAGGGGCAAAAGGTCAACAGGATAATTTATGTTAAAAAAGCTGGCTAGAAATAAGACAAGCTAAGGCCAGGCATTTATAAGTAAGAAAGAGTCTCTGTGTGTGATTATTTGGGAGCTGGGTGTCGGGACCCCAAAAGAGACACAGTAAAGAGTAAAAGAACAAACAACTACAAGTATCATTTGGACTCAGAGGGCTGTTCAGATTTGGATGATGTCTCCTGCTTTGTTCTGTACTCCCAGTGCTGCTCTCTGGAAAAGAAGACAGGTGACCATACAATTCCTTTCACTTCAGAGGATAGGCAGTAGTCACTGGATTCCTTCACTGTTTAATAAAGAAATACTTGGCTCTTTTGCAGTCAGAAATATCTATCAATTCAGTTACTCACTAGGTTCTAAAATAAAATATACTTACCAAACAGTATAGAGTAAATTATATCAACTGAAGCTGATTCATAATTTGAACCATTCAGGTTTATTCCATTAATTCCGCAAATCTCTGGGCCATCTTCATTCAACTCAATCTTTATTACAGATTCATCATATTCATGTATCAAGACCATATAACAGTAAATAGCCATGGGATGGCAATGTTATCCTCCAAACCAGCAGTATTTATATTATTTGTAACCAAAATGTTTTCTCTCTATGTTATGACCAACTATCTTACTGATAAAGTAGATACTAGTTGGGATTTATATTGTGAGGTGCTGAAGTCTTCATTTCTAACAAGCCCCAAGAAGTTGTTAGTACTACTGTTTAGTGTGAAACACTTTGTTCCATGAAAAAAAAAACCACTGAAAAAAATTATTACATTAAATAAATAAACATCTACTTTGAAGGTTTAGACTCTTATGTTTGGGTTCTATGACCAATGTTAAATTTTTGTTTGTGGTTGTCTGAAGCCACACAAATTTAAGGTGATATATCTGTTCACATTTATATTGACTTTACCCATAAATTAAATGTTTAGACTGATTATTTTTATGCTTTGTTTTATTTTGTCAATCTAAAAGGTATTTTTCAGAATAAAAAAGAATACGATGATAATAATAAAAACAAACCTGGCTTTTAAAAAAGTGCCACTAAGTTCTGTCTTTCTTCAACAAACTTTAAGGTTTAAAGTACAGCAAAGTTTTTAAAAAAATACACTTGGTAATTCTAGTAGCATACACTATAGTTCAGGAGCAGTCAAACTGGTATTTCACAACATATCTACCCTTTAAATAACACAGGTATAAAGGATTGGAGGAAGCATACAATATTAAAACCATGACAAGAAGAGAAGTGTGGCAGAGAAAAAAGTGTCAAATTGTAAAAATATGCTTGAGTTGAAAAGAAACATGTTCTCAGTAAGGGTACAACATGATGGAATCGTATTCAGCAACACAGATGAATAAGGGATGAGATGAAAGATCCTGCTCATAATTAATTGAACTTATGAACTCCAATTTTTTTCTTATTCAGCACATTGATACATTTTTAAAATAAAGAGTCCTGAAGGGGAGAACAAAAAACATACCCACAGCTATCATCATTCCCTTGAACTGTGATTCTAAACCAAAAATGAGAGAGAAATGCCAAGTCAATTGTGCTTGATTCCATTTGGTATGACAGGAAGAGGATTAAGTGACTACCTCTCTTTTTAATTTTTCATCATAAAATAATTTTAGATTTTTTGTGAGCAAGGATAACATACAAGTTTGTTTTTAATGTATTTAGCTGCATTCCCTAAAGTTAATCTCTGACATAACCATGATGATTTTATCAAAAACTTAGAATTGATATTGGCACACTACCATGAACAAATTTGCAAACATTTGACTTTTACTAGGCTTTGCTGGAAAAATGAATATCCTGTCTCAGAATCTAATAGTTTGCCACATTGTCCTAATTCATTACGTTTCCTTAGTCTGTAATTTGTGGATGATTTTAAAACCTTCTCTTCATTTAACATCACTGGTTTTTTTTAAGAGTACTGGCAAGGTATGGTACAGTGTGTTTCTCAATGTGGTCTCCTACTTGTCAGTCTGATGTTAGGTAATTTTTAAAATAATGGCTCAGAAGTAAAGATGCCTATTTAAAAACGGAGCTCATTATTGGCTATGCTCAACTTCACAGCTTGATACTGCTGCTTTCTGTCTCATTTTTCTGCTATGACATTATTTGTTAAAATATTTTTTCATTATTAACATAAATTATTTCCTGAAACTCAACCACTCCTTAAAAGAGGGCAATTAATTAATATTCTTATCTTGGTGTAAAGAGTACTATAACTGTCAGAATAACAAATATTTCTGTGAACATATTCATATTCACATCTCTATAACAAGTGACTGTGTTTTTTACCTATTGATGATATGTTTCCTTCGTCTTTATTTCCTTTTTTAATATTTTTTATAACTTTTTTATTTAAAAAAGTTTTCTTTCCTTTTACATACCAGCCCCTGTTCCCCCTTCCTCCTCTTCTCCTGCTCCCCCACCTACCTACCCCCATCCTACCCCCATCCCCTCCTCATAGAGGGTAAGGTCTCCCTTGAGTACTCAATAAAGGCTGGCATACCAAATTTGGGCCAGACTTAGCTTCTCTCCCCTGCATCAAGGCTGAGTAAGGCATCGCACCATAGGAAATATGCTCTAAGAAGCCAGATAGTGTACCTAGGATAAGTCCTGGTTCCATTACCAGGGGACCCACAAACACATCAAGCCACGCAACTTTCACCCACATTCGGAGGGTATAGTTCAGTCCCATGGAGGCTCCCTAGCTGATAGTCTAGTCCATGAGCTCCCACTAGAGTGGGTCAATTATTTCTGTGTTTTTGTCCCATCATGATTCTGACCCCCCCACCCCCTCCCTTTGCTTTTATAATCTTCTCTCCCTCTCTTCAACTGAACTCCAGGTTCTTGGCCAAGTGCTTGGCTGTGGGTCTCTGCATCTGGTTCTATCAGTCACTGAATGTAGGTTTTATGATGCCAACTAGGGTAGATACCAAGAGTGCAGTGGAAGGCTAGTTCAAGCACCCTTTCCACCATTGCTATGAGTCTTAGCTGGGGAAATCTTATGAGTTCTTGGGTTTTTCCCTAGCTGCAGATTTCTCTCTACCCCCTTTAATGGTACACCCTGTCAAATATCTCTTTTATTGCTCTCTCTCCCCATCTCTCCCCCATGTTCCCACATGTCCGCACCTCCCATTTCCTCCCACCCCCTCTGCTCTATTCCTCCCTCCAAGTTTACCCAGGAGATCTTAACCCTTTTCCCTTCCAGGGCCGATCTATGTGTGTCCCTCTTAGTGTCCTCCTTGTTACCTAGCTTCTTTGGGGTTGTGGATTGTAACCTGGTTATACTTTGCTTTGTGTATAATATTCAGTTTTGAGTGAGTACATACCGAGTTTGTCTTTCTGGGTCTGGGTTACCTCACTCAGAATGATTTTTTCTAGTTCCATCCATTTGCCTACAAATTTGATGATGAAATTGTTTTTACTGCTGCAAAATGTTCCATGGTATAAATATGCTACATTTTCTTTATCCGTTTTTTGTTTGAATGACATCTAGATTGTTTTCAGGTTGTGGCTATTACAAATACTGCTGCTATAAACATGGATGAGCAAATGTTCTTGTGATGTGGTTGAGCATCTTTTGGGTATATGCCCAGGAGTGGTATTGATGGATCTTGTGATAGGTTGATTACAGGTTTTTTGAGATACTGCCATGCTGATTTCCAGAGTAGCTGTATAAGATTGCATTCCCACCAGCAATGGAGGAATGTTCCCCTCTCTCCACATCCTCTCCAACATAAGCTGTCATTTGTGTTTTTGATCTCAGCCATTGTTTGAAGATTTGTATGTTTTTTATTTATCCTGTTTTTATTATATTTTATTTTTTAACTTGCATGAAAAGTGTGAGCAAGATTTAATTATTCCATTTCAAGTATTGCTTGCTTTGACTTTTCGTCCTCTTATACTCTACTCTTTTCAGCTCCATCCTGTTTAATTTTATGTGAGAGTTTCTTTTATAAGTGTTTGATGTTTTAACTAATTTTAAGAAGTGTGATCCTTTAAGCACTTGTCTTTCTTGTTTCTTTTTCCTTTTGTCTTTTGTCTCTTTTTGGAGTCAGATTAGAACATTTCAGGCCATTTCATGTTCTTTGACAGCTCTTGGGTTCTTTGGTATGTCTTTGGATTTTGGTTTACTTCCCACCAATTCTTTGTGAATTTGGTTTCATTGATGTGTTGTGAAGCTTTTATATAGCTTTCATTTTCTTCTTGTTATTGTCCAGACTGCAAATGAGCTCAGCAAACTCATATGTTATCTTCATATGTAGATTTTCACCATTTCCAGTCTAAAATGTATATTCTTCCCCTCTCTGCTGAGATTATCTATGTGACTTACTACTACACATATATTGGGCATGTACAATGTTAACTTTTAATTGTGACTATTTTAAACTTTTAGTCAAAATTTTCAAGATTTTTTTCCTATATGAATTCAGATTGTTCTAGTGTGTTGGTTCTCAATTTCCAAATGCTGCAACCCTTTAATACAGTTGGTTTTTCATGTTGTGATGACCCCAACCACAAAATTATTTTGTTGGTGTTTCATTAACTGTAATTTTGCTACTGTTATGAACCATAACACAAATACTTTATATGCAGAATATCTGATGTGTAAACCCCCAGAGGGGTTGCAACTCATGGGTTGAGAGCCACTGTTCTACTGATGTTTTGTGGTGTCGGTTTATTTTCCAAATATTTGTCTTTATGTGTGTCCTCTCTTTAGCTTGAGGACATGTTTTGTTCCATGGAGGATTCCCATTTCTTTGTGTTCCTTTTAGTTGTATTGTAATATTATTACTCATTTTCATTATGATATTACAATTAATGCCATGGATTTGGGAGTAGAGTGCATGTTTGTTTTTTTTTTCTCATCAATATTTAGGTAATCTAATTTATTTGTTAACCTTGAATGAGAATCTCAAGGGTATGGCCTACAATGATGCCCTTGCTTCTTTTCCACTAAAAGTTTATGTGGCACATGTATTGTTATCCCTATCTCAAGACAGCATTTTTGTTATTGTTCATTATCCACTCTTGTAACACCAGTGATCACCAACAAGGACCTTCCATTCTTAGTTCCTTCCACTTTACAGATGGGGATTTTACTTTAATAGATTAAAAAGGTAGATTTGGATTTCTCTTCATTCCTCTAGCAACAGATAACATCTAGCAGTCCAAGGCCCCAGTCTTCACTCAAGAATTTTCTCCTAAGAATTATGGGGTTTTTGTTTTGGTTATTTTATTTTTAGGAATTATGAAGAATGGATCCAGGTAGAATTTTTGACTTGACATTTCCCACAGCTGTTGTTGTTTTGGAGAGAGTTCTCTGAACATTATCCCAATTTTCTCAGTCATGGAATGGAAGATATTTTAAGCAGTCAACACATGAAATCTTCCCAATGTATTTACCCTCGTATCATGAAGTAATGATTTGATTTTGTTGCACCTTCTGATACTCTCCTTAAATTTGTGATAAAATTTCTTTGCAACCTTAATTCTTTGTTTAATTTAGAAAAATACTACTATAAACTTTGTCAAGAACTCATTCCTTAGTAAAAGATCATCAAGGACATGCTTTTCAGAATATTGTCTTTGAGATAAATTATGTAGCTTTCATTTCATGGAAAAAAAGACTGAATATGCCTAAATTTGCAAGTGTTCTTTGACACAATTTTATCACAATAGTGGGACTTGAAAAATACATGCTTCTTCTTCTTCCAAATACCTTCACTTCATTCCTATGGGATATGCATTGATTGGTACAATACTGATATATATTATTAATATACATTAATATATCTTATTAATTATATAGATTTAATATATATTATATAAATAATTATAAACATTATATGTTAAATTATATATAATATAAAATATTATATATTTTTCCTTAACAACTGAATAAGGACCTAAAAGGAAGATGGTTCAGTGAGTTAAATGCCTACTACACAGAAATGGAGATATAAGTTTGGATCATGAGTACTGATCTAAAAGTCTATTGGGGGGCACACCTTACAACTCCAGTGCTACGTAGGTGGATACAGGGCACTCTTACACCATGAGATGGAAACAAGTGGATCCCTGAAGGGTTCTTGTCCTAGAGTCTTTCTAAATTGATGAGCTCCAGGTTCAGTGAGAGATCCTTCTTCAAAAATTAGGTGGAAAGTAACTGAAGAAAACAAAGACACCAATCTCTGCTTCTGGATGCTACACAAATGTATACCTACCACACGTACACAGACACACACACTTGCACACTTAAACACACACTCTCACACATACATCAAGTACACATCAAATATGCACTCATAAATCATATGCAAAAACATGTCACTGTGATAAATTTATCAAATGAATCTGTAAAAAGGTGTCTACTTTAATCCTAAAATACCTTCAAGTCTTCACAAATATATTCTGTAAATTGAAACAGTATTTTCAAATTAATTAGAGATATCTGAGATGTTGTATGTAATCTCCAAATACATTGTTAAATTCTTCCAGTGCATTAAGTGCTGTGAAAAGTACTACTGGACTCAATCCTTCCATCTTAAAAATTAACAGCCATTCCTGTTTTGATTGCCCTTTCTCCTTTTTTCTGGACTTCTGAGATTCCATGGAGAGGTGATGTGTTGAATTTAAAATAGCCTATATTTGGCATCATTGAGGTTGAGGACTTTCCTGGAAATTAAGTTGCTATGCAATGTAACTAACTACCCGATCACTATGGGCATTTTTAAAAGTCAACCTAAAGTAGAATGATCATGTGTTATGCATTTAACGAGAAATAGGTAAACACAAGAGTAACAAATAAAAGGGATTTTTTTTTCTGACTTTCATTAGTCCATAGTAGTCTCCTGACTGAAGAATAAACTTCAGCTATGCATAAATACTGTGGCATCATTTTCACAAAACACTATGATAAGTTTTGCTACTGCCTGTTTTTCATTGTATTTCTCTGCCCTCAGTACTAGCTAGATTCTTCTGAGGTTTAGATGCTTGGAATAAGAGAAGATAAATAATTAAAAGTTGGATACTAACAATTAAAATAAAATCATTAAATGTTGCATAATAATTAAAAATCAAATATCACAAGTAAAATTGGGTTTAAAGCAGGATTAAGAAATATGTCAATGATTTTGTTTTGCTAAAGTTGAGAAGTTATTTAGTCACCTTAATTTTTTTCTATCAGAGAATCCAAAACATGGGCAGGTGATTATCCAATGATTAATTATTAATCACTTACAATTATAAAGTGTCTTTTAAGAGTCATTATTTATTTCCAGAAGTTTCTTAGAAATGTCAATTAACACAGTTTGCCAGGAAAAGAGAGACAATTTCCATACTCTCATTACTTTATTTAAACTCCTCATGGATTGTATTTTATGTTCACTTCTGAAGCATTTTGGTGATGGCATGTAGTCACACAGTCTCAAGAGACTTTTTTCTCCAAGTCCTAGCAACCTCTGTATTTGGCTGTGCAGAGTCTTCTATTGCTTTAAGGCTTCCAGATTTTGAATCAGAGATGCCTATGGCATGAAAATCATGGGTTGCCCTCCAGGGATTTGTCGTACTTTATTTAGCTCAAATGTGGAGTCAGAAACCTGGAAAATGGACTCTACTTGACAGCTTAGCACATTTTTTTGCAAGTAGTAAAGTTCAGGCTATCAAAGAACTTTTCAGTGTGACAATTATATAACACAATATTGTGACCTTTACAACAAAATTTAGAATGGTAAATCTATGCTGAGGGTTTCCCCTCAATGTTCTCTGATTCCCTTCTTTAGGACACAGTTAAAACAGAAAAACAGCCTGTTTATATGTCAAACATATATTTTGTTTCATTCTATGTAGAATTTTAACATGACAAAAATATTAATGTGGGCTTACATTACCTGGTAACTTGAAAGAATTATAGCTTAAAAAATTCTCTTTATATAGAGATGGCAGCAGTTAAAGATATATTCAGAATGACTATTACTAGGTGGATGGCTATTTATTTTGACGATTACAGAGCAGGTTGGCTGACTTGTCCTATGAGAGATAAGAAACTAAGATACAAAAGGAATGTAGGCTCTACTAAATGAAGGAAGTCAGTCACCTCACTGCCTAATGAGAGACATGACTGAGTAAGGAAAGTTGGTCTAATCTTTTATAGGTAATATTTCAGTCAGATTTCATAAATATAAATTAAATGTACCAAATGTTAAATGTGTGTGTGTGTGTGTGTGTGTGTGTGTGTGTGTGTGTGTGTTGATTGTTAAGCAGTTGCCTTTCAGACTTTTAAATTTGTTTACTACTCTCTATTTTTATTTGGTTATTTTTTTCAAAGTACTTCTTTGAAATTTCACACAATATATTTTTTTATCATAATTACTTTCTCCCTGTTCCTTCTAGATCCACCACCATTTCCCTAACCATTCAAATTCGGATCTCCTTTTATCTCCACCATGTCACATTTACGAAGTTCATGTTTTTCTGGTATGAGGTCATCCACTTAAATATGATTGACTGACTAGTGCTATATCCTTAAGTAAAACTGATTTTTCCTCTCCTAGCAACTATAAATTATCACTAGATTCTTAGTTAGGGGTGGGACTTTTTGCCTCCTTCCCATCTCCTTGCTGCTGTCACAACTGCTGTTGTGTTTATAAAGGAGGACATGGAAATAGTGGAACAAGAAGGATTAAATGGAGTAAATTGAAGAAGTGCAGTATAGAGAATGGAATACAGGGAGAGATAACTAACACAAACATCCTTTATAAAAGTCATATGGAAGCCTACTACTGTTAGAACCTTCCTCATATATATATATATGAACATATATAAACTGTCACGGGATGTCTTTCTTTGTGCTGTGAATATGTGTTGCTCTCATTAGTTGATAAATAAAGCTGTTTGGCCAATGGCAAGTCAGAACAAGGCTAGGCTCTGTATTCAAACTGAAGCTGGAGATGAAGAAGGATGGAGTCAGGCTGATGCTTTGAGCCACTGCCAGGAGAAGCAAGACCTAAGAGAACAGGGAATACCATGAAGCCATGTGGAAAAACATAGATTAATAGGAATGGATGGAATTAAGTTGAAAGAGATAGCTAATACAAACTGGAGCCATTGGCCATACACTTTGTAATTAATGTAAGTCTCTGAGTGATTATTTTATAAGTGGCTGCAGGACTGTGGGTGGGAAAGATTTGTCCTGACCATGGGCCTGGGTGGGAACAAGAAACCTCCAGCTACAATAAACCAACTTTGAATGCAGTTACTCTGCAAGACAATAATGCCCCCCACTAGATACAACATGATAGAAAATCAAAACAATTTTGTACCAAAAGTGATTTCCTTCCTTTGAAGTTGTTTGTGAGTGAGATTTCATAGATCCTCAAACATTACTGGATCTTGGAGATGCTCTTAATGAACTTACAAAGCTGGACAGTAGATCCTATTGCTGAAGATCTGAAGTCGTGGACCATTGAGACTTTAAGCTTATGACTGACTTGGAAGCTTCATCCCTACTGGTGCTACAAGATGCTATGCATGAAACCAGAGGAGAAAAGTGACAACCATTCTTACCCATGTGAACGTTGTAAGCTGCAATAACAGCTGGAAAGGCAAGATAGACTGAGCAGTGCAATAGTGGCAAGAAAACTATAGGAGTAACCAACGGCTTTTTGCTTGGATGTAACTTCTGCTTCACGAAATGGAAACCATACCTAGCACCATTGTTAATGCCAATAACCCATGGATAAACAGTTCATAGATCCTAGGGGAGAACCTCTTACTATTATTCTGTTGATAGGAAGTAGCAATAAAATAATTCTTTATGACTTATCTTTTAATTGTAGATTAGTGCAACTCTTAACTCATTAGAGAATCTTCTAGTTGTAGTAGATGGTGATTAACACTTAGAAACACAGAAGTGGCCAAATTACAACTAATAAATGAGCATGATGCTTGTGAATTAAGTGTCTATATTATACCCTATCCTCCAAAGGCTCAGACATTATTGCAAAAAAGGTATTATAAAGACAGTAAATGCCAGATATTATAGACAGACAGTAAATGCCAGAGTTACTATAAGAAAATGGTGTTTTCTAAACACAATAGTTGGCAAAACACATGGATTTTTGAGACATTAAAATATTTTAATTAAAAAAATTATATGATTTTGTATGAGTGAGGAGAAGATAATAACATGCCATATTTCACATGTGGATGTCAGAGGACAGTCTTGTATGTCAGTTTTTGCCCCTTCACCTTGGTATGAGACAAAGAATCTCTTCTTCATTGGTGCAGATGCCAGGCTATCTGGTCCCCAAACTTGCAATGATTTTCCTACTTCTGCCTCCATATCTTTGTATGGGCAACATGGGATTATAGCTATGTGAAAATGGAATTTGATTTTTCTGAGAGTTTTGGAGTTCTAAAGTTGTGTCATCAGGCTTGGAGGACAAGTGCTGTACCCACGGAGACCTCTCTCTGCCAACTTCATACTCTTTTTTGACTGTATGTCAATATCAACTAAAGAGTGACGTTTATTTATAATTTTTAGCATTTATTAGGCTGAGGAATGATGTCTGTGGCTATTTTTCCTTAATATTATTTATCCAGAATGTCCTATGTAGAAGCATTTTAGGAAAAATATTTATTTTTTGTGTATGTGTGTGTTTTGCATGTGTCTATGTCTGTCAAACATGTGCAAGCCTCATACCTGCAGCGGCCAGAGAGATTGTCAAAGCCCCTGAAACTAGGCTTGCAGATGCTTATGAATCACTGTGTGGGAGCTGAGAATAGAATTTCAGTCCTCTGGAAGGACAACCAATGCTATTAACCACTGAGGCATCTCTCCAGCCCCTCAAACGATAGACTAAGGTCACAATACATCACTGAAAAAATATTCAAAAACTCTATTTTTTTCCTTTTAGTTTATAGTATGTACCAGCTTGTTTTGTCTCTTAGTGAAACTCACAAATGATGACCATTTTTAACAATAAATAGCAAAAGAATTTAACAACTGTACACAGGAGTGGCTTTAGGGAATGTGGAGGCCACATGCATTGACAGCAGTGTGGAAGGAGTACTGTGGGTTGCCTGCAGACTACTTCTCCTCAGTTCAGTCAAAGGAGACCCTGAGAGTCGAAAGTGAAAAAGTAAAGACAGGTGGTTTCTGTTAAATGAGCCGAGGGGTTTGTGGTTCACTCCTACAATTTGAGGTTCAATTGTATTGCACGCCGTAGCATTTTACAGAACCAGGGGTTATAGCAGAGTGACTCACAACAGAAGGCACCCGTTCTGAAAAATGTACCTTTTCTTTCTTTCTCTTCTAGCTTTTGGTTTTTTTTTCTGCTTTCAATTTCCATAGCCTTCCCCCTTGCAATAAAATTTGATTTTATTCTAAATGTTATTATATTTATTTGGTTTCTTATAAAAATCAGGGAAAGGGAGACGATAATTAGCTACAAACATACTTTGTTCAAAATGACACTATGATACCTAGTATTTTGTATGCTAAGTTTAAAAATAAAACAAATTTTAAAGGAATAAGTAGGAAATATTGACATTGGTATGCCATGAAATACAAAATAAAAAATAAATACAAAAATCAAAATATAGGATGACTGAACTTAAGAATGTTTAATAAATGAACAGAGGTTCCATTCTAATTCTCGACATTATTATGTCATTAAAAATTAATGAGCCAATGGTGCATTGAAGGTTTTGCTATGACAGCTGATTTAGTTGAAAAATCATACTGATATATTTTCATTCTAGTCCTAATAAAATAGAGGCACAAATCCCTGTGTCAATTAACACGTGTCAACTGCTCAGCATTTCTCTCTCTCATAATGAATCAATATCTACAGAGAAACTGTTTTGACTTTAGTATAAATATATTGTCACAAAATCAAATTAATAATTTGTGGCTTTTCTTTTTTAATTTAAGATTTTGAGAATTTTATACATAGATAGGGACTATTTGGGATTGGATAACTTGTCAGGGGTCTCCCCCTGGAGAAGACTGAATCTTCTATGCTCAGGAGTCATTAACTATCTGAAGCTTCTCATCTAGGAGGAGGCACTTTTGAGATTTCTTTCCATCACTCTTTACTTATCAAGTGACATTGTACTTGTTACTGGTGTTGTTATTGTTGAATTTCATGGCTATAGCTTCTGTTTGCTCTCACTGGACACCCTTGTCCTCTGTCTCTTACAAACTTTCTTTTGCTATCTCCCACCACGTTCCTGGAGGCTTAACATGCTTGGGTTGTAACTTTTTTATGTCATTTTAGGTTGGGCACCCCACTAATGGTTGTTCTCTGCATTTTGACAGTTGTTAATTTCTGTAATGGTCTCTGTTCGCTGCAAAAACAAACTTCTTTGATGGTACATAGAAGACTTAAGTATTTAGAATGTAGTTAGAAATCATACTGTTTTAGGAAAGTGTCAGTAGTAGGTTTTTGTCTAGAGTCCATGATCTCACCTGCCTTGTGTAGGCTAAGTTTCAGTAATGGGAATTAATTAAATCTTAACCTTGAGCATACCCTAATAACAATTAGACATTTATGGGTTATCCCCCAAACAGGAGTCTCTGTCGTACCCTTGAGAATATCTTGGAATTGTCGTTGTTGTGATTCACAAGCTTCACAGCTAAATACAGACAGTTGACTGCGCTTCTCACTTGGCAGCATGCATAGCATCTTCAGACACTATCAGATCTATTTTCAGAGCAAGGGCTTCCAGGTTGTTTCCAGTTTGATTCCTTCCAAGTTCTCTACTTGGAGATTGTTATGTGTTCAGCCATAGGTTGGTACCTCCAACTTCTGGGGAGAAATTGAGGGCAAGAGCAATAGCCTGTATTGAATGGATTTCTCTTACATTCATTTGACCAATAAACCTAAGTGTAGTTTCTCTTGTCTGCATTGGGGATTTTGCTAGTCTGTGACTCCTGAAGGGAAAGTTATAACCCCAAATGGCATAACGTCATTTAAATTATATTTATGTATGTGTGTAGCTAGAGTTTTCCTGCCTGGCCCACAGTCAGGACAAATCTCTATCACCCGCCAGTCCCACAGCCACTCAGACCCAACCAAATAAACACAGAGACTTACATTGCTTACAAACTGTATGGCCGTGGCAGGCTTCTTGCTAACTGTTCTTATATCTTAAATTAATCCATTTCTATAAATCTATACCTTGCCATGTGGCTCGTGGCTTACCGGCATCTTCACATGCTGTTTGTCATCATGGCGGCTGGCAGTGTCTCTCTGACTCAGCCTTCCACTTCCCAGCTTTATTCTCCTCCTTGTCCCGCCCACACTTCCTCCTGCCTGACTACTGGCCAATCAGTGTTTTATTTACCAACCAATCAGAGCAAAACATTTGCCACGCAGAATATCCCACAGCATATGTGTGTTGTGTGTACATGGCACTTTTAAATACTACATGTATACATTTTATATAAACATAAAAGCATATGTTTTCCTATGGATTTTTAAAAATATCCTTATTATATTTTATTCTCCCTTTTTGTCGTACAGAATATCTCCCCTTACTCTTCTCAAATTCCCCCAGCCATTTCTCATTTCTCCCCTTTCATGGCACCTGTGTTCTACTACGCATTTTTCTAGACCTCCTTCTTCTCTTTCTCCATGGTCCTGTTTACTTTCCCGGTGTGTGTGTGTGTGTGTGTGTGTGTGTGTGTGTGTGTGTGTGTGGTCTGTGTGTGTCTGTGTGTCTGTGTGTCTGTGTCTGTGTGTATATGGTGGCTTCAAGTTATAACTCATGTCTAAAGATTCTGAGTTAAAATCCAGAGAGAACATGTATCATTTGTTTTTCTGGGTCTTGTGTATATGCTTCAATATAATACTTTCTAGTTCCATCTATTTATCTTCAAATTCCATTATTTCATTTTCCCTTTACAGCTGAATAGTGTTTCAGTGTACATGTGTACTGCATTTTCATTATACACTTATCAGTGGAAAGACATTTGGGTGATTTCCACTTCATAGCTTTTGTGAACGGAGTGGAAATGGACATAGCTGAGTAGTATCTGTAAAGTAGAATATGGAGTATGTTGGGAATATGCCAAGGAATGGTACTGCTGGTTTCTGTGGTAGCTTTAGTCTTAGATTTTGAGATGTCTCTACACCTATGACAGTAGTGACTGTACCAGTATGCAATCTCACTAACAGTGAATGAGGGATCCCTTTTTCCTCACATCCTCACCAGCATTTGTTGTAACTTGATTTTTTGTTATTATTCTGGATGGGATAAAAGTAATTTTCATCTCTCTAATTGCTAAGGACATTAAACACTTCTAAAATATTTCTTAGTCATTTTGATTTTTTCTTTTCAAGACTCTATTCAAATCTCTAGCCTATTTTAAATTGGTTGTTTTTTTTAATTGACTTTATCTTTTTAGTTCTTTACATGTTCTGGGTAGTAGTAATTTATCAAATATATATCTGACAAAGATTATCTCCTATTCCGTGAGCTTTCTCTTTACTCAGTTGATTGTTCCCATTGCAGAACAAAAGACTTTTAGTTTTATGAGGTCCCATTTTGCTAATCAGAAATAGGCAATTGGAATTAAGCTTAGAAATGGAAACCTGTTTTGAACACCTTTCCTACTCTAAATATCATGTTATGTATTGCTTATCTTTTATTATAGAAGTTTAACACAACGTTCTTGATTTATTAGAAGTTGACTTAAGGTGATAGATCACAATCTACCTTCATTCTACTATTGGAGATGCTATCTTTTTATCCAGCATGCATGTTTGTCATTTTTATTAAATAAGTATCTATAGTTTTGTGCACATATATTTGGATCTTATAATTTTTACATTGATCTCTATGTCTGTTTATATACCAGTGTCATACTTTTTTTTAATTACTATAGCTCTGTAATTTAGCTTACAATCTGATACAGTAATGCTGCCAGCCTTATGTTTTTAGCTCAATATTACTTTGTATATTCTGAGTCTTCTTTGCTTCCATACAAACTTAAGATTTTTTTTTCTATTTCTTTGAAGAATGTGGCAGTATTTATAAATATGTTAAAGAGTTTTTGGGTATATAATTCATAATGATATATTATTGAGACTCATCTGAATAATAAAACCTAATATTTATACAACTGCAAAAAGTCATGTGTTAATAAATAAAATTGGGGACTTTCAAGATAACTAATAGTAATGGTGTTTGTCTCTAAGCTTCTACACCAGAGGCCCTCATTTTGATCTGTGGAATCCACATACAAGGAGATTAGAACTGACTCTTAGAAATTCTCCTATTTCCTCCACAAGTGAGCCGTAGCAAATATATCTAAAAGCAAAGACACTCATACAGACACACACACACACACACACACACACACACACCATATATATATATATATATATATATATATATATATATATATATATATATATATAAATTTAAAAATCCAAACAGCAAATGAAGTTTATTTTATTTATTATTAACATTTTGATTAATAAAGTTAAGGCTTTCAGTTTTATGTCTGGATAAATCACAAAAGTGATTTATTTAGCATGGAATCTTCAGCTTGGCAGCATAGCTTTGCTTATTTTATAACATTTGTATTCTGAAAAAATAAGACCTACCAATGTTGTATTGCTTTTAAAATCTCTAAGTATAGAATGGTACCTGAAATATGTCCCGGGTTGTCACATATGGCCACATATAGCCAAAAAATTTTTTTAATCCTGTATTAACTTTGAATTGTGCAACAATTTAAAAAAAATTAGGGACCCACCCTCAAGTGGACAATGTGCTGAGAGTGTGAGAACTTGGAAGAGTTAGTCCTATATGGGATGTCTTCATCAAACCTCTCCCCATAGGTGTCAGGGATCTACCCCACATAGAAGAAAGAAGGAAGGTAAGAACAGGGATCGAAGACACCGAGCAAACTTTGCCTTTCAGGCACAACAGAACCAACACATCTTGCATGAACAAGATCTGTACAGGTCTAAGTCAATGGGGTTCTAGGGCTGAGACAGGACGCAGATACAAGACCCCATCCCTAACTCAGAAGCTAACTTTACGTGTCAACCACTTGCAAAGGAAAAATTTGTTTTTCCCAATGGAGTGTAACTGAATTCTTCATCAGTCTTAAGGGAAGCCCCAAGCCCAGCAGTAGATAGCCAATACAAAACAAATTTAATCTAATTCTAGGAGGTTTGTTTTCTCATAATGCTCTGGGCATTTTATTACTTTACTGATCTTTTGTTTATACATTAAAGTTTTTTATTTTGTTTACTTCATGGTGTTTAAGTGTATGTGTGTGTGTGTGTGTGTGTGTGTGTGTGTGTGCACGCATGTGTGTGTTTCCTTTTTCTGTTTATTTTGTTTTAGTCTTGTTTGTTTGCTGTTTTATTTGTTTTTTTTTTTTTTTTTTTTTTGGTTTTTCGAGACAGGGTCTCTCTGTGTAGCTTTGCGTCTTTTCCTGGATCTCACTCTGTAGACCAGGCTGGCCTCGAACTCACAGAGATCCGCCTGGCTCTGCCTCCCGAGTGCTGGGATTAAAGGCGTGAGCCACCACCGCCCGGCTTATTTGTTTTTTAAAGAGAGAGAGAGAGAGAGAGAGAGAGAGAGAGAGAGAGAGAGAGAGAAAGTATGATGTTGGATGGGTGAGGATGTGGGGAGGATCTGGGAGGAGATAAGGAATTGGAAACCCTGGTTAGCATATAGTGTATGGAAAATATAATTAAGAAAATGATGACAGTATATTTTTTCTTGTAAAATCTGCCTTTTAAGTTGTAATCAACTAAATGTGTATTTTCACAACAAAGTTTTAGATTTGTATGCCAAGAGGAATAATAGACTCTGGCTAGCAGAAAATAGCCTATGCCAAAATTAAACCAATAACAAACTAAATATCCCCAAACCCAAACACAAGATGCACACATTATTGGATAAGATGAATCCTAAAAAGAACCTGTAGATAATGTGTGGGGAAAGATGTTGGTGTGGAATGCAAATTACTTGCTAACATTTATCCTTTATACTACTGTCACTGTTCTTGCCAAGATTTCAGATGTTGGCGATGACAACGTTTCTGAATCCTTTGATTATTATTTTGCATTTATTTCAATAATATGCATTTTTTGGAATGTCTTTGATTCCTTTTAAATCAAGGTATAAGAAGTAAGGAAGATAGAGATATCAAAGAGGTGACAAACAAATGCTTAGAATCTATTCACTTGCATTACTGAAGCCCTCCAACTGAAAAATAAGAAATGTACTGGCAAGTATACTATTAATTTATTTGACAAAATCAAGCTATTCTCTGATACTTAACAAACTATTGAATATATATTCACATGCAAATATTTACATACATACACACACACACACACACACACACACACACACAGAATTTTAATCTCTTTATTGTCACATTCACTGTATGCACATTCAGTCCCTTTCGTCTTCCACTGAATTCCATGATCTCTAATACAGTGTATCTTAAAACCAAGGTAATTTAATTAATATTCAATAAACATCAATTACTCTTCTATCTATTGTTAACTCTTCTAATTGTATCTTTTGTTTAGAGCATAGCAATCTAAGCACACCAAAAACAAAATTATTATCAGAGCTAGATAGTAATCCTTACAACGAATCTGGAACTTAGTAAATGAGTAAAATGAAGTGTTGTCAGCACTGAAGAGGGATATTCTGCAAGAGGACAGGAAATTATTTGATCTGAAGAACTTATCCACTAAAATGACTTGATAGACCTCCTTAAATTACAGTTTTTAAAGAGTATTTTGTGTGAAGATGCTGTTTCAATTCATTGATCAGTGGAAACAGACCCCTTGGGGCATTTATATGGGCTCTATTTTTGGACACTCTCCCACAATGTAATAGTAGAGAGACATGGTGAAAGAGAAGGACTGGCTGTTCATCGGCTGCAATATAGAATCAACACTGACAGAGACCCCTTAACAAACTTTACTGATGGATATTCAGATGTTACTAACTATGGCTTTGCGTGACTTCCAGCCTTAAAACACCCAAGATGTCAAATACAATAAATATGTGCCCTAATGACATTGCTTTTGAGTAATAGCAGATATACACAATGATGTGAAATGTGAAGGTGATTGGGAGGGCTTCTGTAGTATTTATGATAATACTGTACTTCACTACATAAATGCCAACATATATATTGTTTAATAAATAATTTTGATAAAGATATTATATTTTACACATTTAAGATTTATTTTCTTGAATATTTATATATATATACATATTTTTTCCAAATTTCTTCTATATTATAAATATTTTTAAACCAAACCTGAATACTCATTGGACCAAAAAGTAACACAAAAATGATTCTTTGGTTTATATTTTATGTAAAGTCACATTGAATGCAGTTGCAGAAGGTTTGGAAACTACCACATATACCTCTTACTTAGAAGTAGATAAAGAATGTGCTAAATTATTAAATTACAGTCTCCTTTACCTGAGTATTGATGTGTATTGAGTAACTTGTGATGACTTGATTGAGGATGTTCCCCAAAGTCTCCGGCATTTGAGTACTTGGTCTGCAGCTGGTGGTATTGTTGGGGAAGTTTAGGAGGTGAGGCCTTGCTGGAAGAAGTATGCCATTAATGGTGAGCTTTGAGATTTCAAAGCCAGGAATCATTCCTAGTTATTTCTCTCTTTCTTGCTGTAGCTTGAGATGTGAGATCTCAGCAGTCCCTGCCATGATGCCTGCCTGCTCCTATACTTTTCCACTGTGAGGTGATTGAATCTTATCACTACATAACCACAAGCCACATAAAACCTTCCTTCTATAAGCTTCCTTGATCACAACATTTTGTTTCAGCAATAGCAAAGTAACTAATACAAACCTAGAGGAAGGCTAAATATTTTTGTCTTTGTGAGTAAGATGAAGCTGTTCACAATTCATACAGTCTAGGATATAATACATTGCATTATAATATTTAGGAATGTTCTGGATGTTCCTTTATGTAAACTTGACTCAAGCTAAAGTCATCAGAGAGAAGAGAATCTCAATTAAGAAAAATGCCTTCCTAAAATCAGGCTGTAGGTAAGTCTGGAGTGCATTTTCCCTAGTTGGTGATTGGTGGGAGATGTCAAGCCCATGTAGGTGGGACCATCCTGTTATTGATGTTCCATGCTTCTGTGAGCAAGCAGGCTGAGTGTGTAAGGAGGAGCAAGCCAATAAACAGCATCCCTCCATGGCCTCTGCATCTTTCCTGTCTCCATGTTCCTGCCCTGTTCAAATCTCTGTCCTGAATTCCTTCGATGATGAACTATGATTTGGAAGCTAAGCCAAGTTGAATAAATGTGGTGATATTTATAATCTAAGAAATAATGCTTGCTTGAAGATCAGAGAACAGAGGCAGCCAGAGAGTTAAACACAGAGGTCAGGAAGTGGTGACATATGCCTTTAATCCTAGGACTAGGGAGACAGAGATCTATCTGGATCTTTGTGAGTTCAAGGCCACACTGGGCTACACAAGATTGATCCAGTCTAGGAGAGAACAGAGCCAGGCAGTGGTGCTGCAGGACTTTAACCCCAGTATTCGGAAGCACACATGCCATTAATCCCCGCACTAGGAAGGTTGAGATAGGAAGTGAAATGGCTGCGCAGAGAAAGGCATATAAGGCGTGAGGAGACAGGAATTGGAGACCCTTTTGGCTGAGGACTCAGGAGCCTTCAGTCTGAGAACTGATAGAGATCACCTGAGGAGTTGGAAGGTGAGAAGTGGCTGTGGCATGTTTCCTCTGATCTCTCAGCATTTATCCCAATATCTGGCTCCAGGGTTTTATTATAAGACCAAAGTTGCTTTGGTCATTGTGTCTCATCATAGCAATAGTATCCCTAACTATGATAAGGAACCTCACCAATAAAGTTAGATCATTTACCTAACAGTTTTAAAAGATAACTGATAATTTTGGAAAAGATATTAGATTATAACTTTTTAAAAAATTTTGTCCCATTAGGCCTTGTTTTTCTGACCTCTTGAGTATAATTAAATTGTGAAGTCAGTTAATTTTTTATTTCTCATGTTTTGGAGAGTACTATATGCACAAACTCCAACAAAGAGTAAATCTCACTAAAATCCTTTAACAGATTCTATTGGATATTCAGTATCTCGTTTATTCCTGAACTCTAACTTGTGTTATGATAATAACAGAGAACTTTAATCAATTATCTAATCCAGTGAAGGCAACTGGAGTGGATGAGTAAATTAGTCCATATATCTAAAGTAATTATCATTATAGATGGAATATTTATTATCATTTAAGAATGACAGTAGATAGAATCATTTTCAAAACTAGAGATTTGATCAATAATATTTGGGTCATTTTTGTTGAACGTACAGTATAGACAATGCATGTAACTCACTTTACATTGATATTCCCAGAGAGGAAATAATGTCCTTACACACATGGGAAGGGTTAGAGTAGTTAACATTAAAGTTCCACGTGATGAAGCAGGTACACTGCTTTTCTCTGAGGCATTAGACTATGTCACACAAATGTATAAACATGGACATTCAATGTTGATTTTACTTCACTCTGAAAAAATAGTTACAGAGTGTTCTGGCTCTTGAGAATAAGGTTACACTCACTGAGATATAAAGTAATACCTATTAATACAACTTGGCAGTGTTTCAGTTAATATATTCTGCTCATTTGACATATAGTATAAAGCATAATAAAAAAATTCACATTAACAAAATCACAGTACTACATAAATAATACCACAATGCATTTTCAGGTTTAAATTTAAAGAAAAAAATGGTAGTTGTCATTGTTCAAAATAAAGCCAAGAAATATTACTAGTAACTAACAAATGATAAATTGTATTTAATATATTACTTGATAATGACAGATTTTCCTAAACCTCCTCTTAGAATTCATTACTTTTTATTGTTGTTTTGTTTGTTTTTTCAAGACAGGGTTTCCCTGTGTAGTTTTCTTGGTACCTGTCCTGGATCTTGCTCTGTAGACCAGACTAGCCTTGAACTCACAGAGCTCTGCCTGGCTTGCCTCCCGAGTGCTGGGATTAAAGGTGTGTGCCACTGCTGCCCGGCTTCATTACTTTATATAAGTAAAAAAATTTTGATTTTTATACTTCTAAGTGGCTTTTGAAGAAACTATTTGTTGTTATCTTACAGAAAATATGCTCTATATCTCTTCAATTAGCTTTTCTCTTAAAAATGAAGATATGTCAACTATATCCTGATTAGGTAGTCTTAATTTGTACTCATTAATTTTCAGTATAGCATATTTGGCATTATACATTTAATAAATTGTTTATGAACATTTAAAAAATGTTCCAGGATATAGGTCCTTAAAAAGGTCTTTGTGCTAAACAAAAATAAATATTTTCTAAATCATTTTAATCTTTTCATTTAACAAATGAATCCACAACTCTGAACCCTAATATATTTAGCTTTTCCATTGTGGTTTTTCTCCTTTATGTATATTAGTTCACACATTCAGTATATTAACTACTTTGGGATACTAACAAGACATTATTTTATTTTAAGAAGACTTTGAAATTCAACAATATTGATAAATAATTGGAAAATCTCTCTTTATATCTTTTTTCTTTTCTTAAATTTATTTTATAATTTAATTTAATTTTGCATATCAGCTACAGATTCCCCTGTCCTCCCTCCTCCAGCCAAAAAAACAAACAAAACAAAACAAAAAACAAGAAGCTGAACACAATTCTAAGTGGTCGATAAACATAACATTCAAGTCCATTGTAACAGATTAGGCAATGACATATTACAGCATCTAAAGACTGAAGTAGAATATTGTTTGAGTTTTAGTGCAGTAATACCAAGTGAAAAGACATGCCTCAAACTCTTTTTTTTTAATTGAAAAGATTCTAAAACTATATAATTTTCTCCACAATAAACATAGCTGAAAATTTAGAATAAATAACTTGGGGATTAAATAGGACAAGAGTCAGAAGCCACTTAGCTATATTTTATCAATTTCTTACATTTATATTTTTGTATGGGGTTGAAATTTGCTTATTACACAATTAAAATGAATAAATCTCTGCCTAGGAACATGGAAAGCAGAGAAGAGCAGACCAGTGATAATGAAAACTTCACAGAGGACCTAATTCATTGGTTTACTTGTATTTGATGAATAAATGTGGATGTAGATCTCTGTCATTCCACATCTCAATAACTTTCTCAAAATTGTTTTTGATTCTGGCTGAGATGTGCAGACTATCTGCATTATTCCTGGCACTGTTTATACAAAAGGAAAGCTCTCACTTTTACAAAGTTGTTCATATTAGTTCTATATCCAGTTTTCCTCTCTATTTTGATAATTTTATTCCACAGGTTTTTCTTGACATTATAAATTGATCATGATAGCAGGGAATATTTGTCATATGTAACTACTATTTCCAGTTATGGGGTTCCAGGTACAGTGGTGTATGTAAGTTAGGTACTTGGCAAAAAAGTCTTTTGTTCTATGTTTAGTCTAGGAAACATTGAAGAGGCTTATGAAACTGCTTTGGAGATTTATGCTGTATGAATCATTCTTTAGTTTTATGAGTCACATATTTCTCAAATCTGGTGTACCACTTTTGTTCTTAATTAGCAGATGTTATATTTAGATGCATACTAAGTTCACAGAAAGTAAGCATGAGGTACAGAGAGCTGCACTTTTAGTTCTCTTCATTAGTCTATTCTTTCAGTTTCTCACAGGACAGTGGCACACTATTGCAGTCAATAAATCAAAGTCCAGTTTGCAGTGCTCTTCATCTTGGCATGGTACATTTTATGAATTCTCAAAAATCTATCATGATGTGCATTTTCCTGTATTGTATAACTTAGAGTACTTTCACTGTCCTAAATCACTGATCTCTGGTATTCATTTATCCCTACCAAGTAACTCATAACAACTACTCATCTTTTCATTATAGCCATAATTTTACCTTTTCCCTAAAATCACATAGTTGAAATCATACAGGGAAGCAGCCTTTATAGATTGACTTCCTTCACTTATACGTATGCCTCTGGAGATCCTTCTGGATTCTATTTGAGAGTCCAAGCCATTTCTTCATTGGTTATCTGTACACGCTGATGTTCTACAGGTTCCCTTTTTATCCAGTGCAGGGCTATATAATGGCTAAATCTTAATTATCATCTTGACTGGGTGCAGATTCACCATAGAAACACATCTCTTGCCTTGTCCACGAAGGTGTTTCTAGGAAGACTTAACTGAGAATAGAAGTGTCCTGAATGTGTGGAGCAACATCCCATTGGCTGCAGCTAGACTGAACAAAAATGCAAAAACTAAGCTGAGCATTAGTAACCATCTGTCTGTGCCAGTGCAATCTGTCAATATAATGGGGTCCCCAGCTCATGCTCCTGGCATCATGACTTCACCCTCTAACTTGAACAATGAGCCAAAATAAACAATCCTATATTTAAGTAGTTTCCATCAGGTGTTTTTTCTCACCAAGAGAAAAATAACTAGAATGGACACTTAAACTTATATAACTTTTGGCAAATATACTATTAGTTTCTTTAAATAGCCATGTCTGATTGGATAAGTGAATTTGATAACCAAGATTTGTCATCACAAATGCTACGAATATATGTAGTTCCTAGAAATGACTGAAATAGCTCATAAAAGAATAATTTTGCATTTCATTTAACAGGGAATAAAAATTCCTCTAACTGTGCATACTTGGTGTGGCTAATGTTCCAATTTGGGATATGTCCAAATCTTTACATTCTACTTTTAAAGAAGTAGGCATGTTTTGCCTGGTAGGTTAGTATGATACCAAGAAGTATCAACATTTAGGCAAGGTGGGTGATGACTTTTCTCCACTAGCAATTGTACACCACGTTCTAGAATTCTGCTAAGCATTGACAAGAAAAACTTAGTTTTCTCCAACTTCCAAGGGAGCCTTGCTGAGAACACAAACCACACTTAAGGGCAGGTTCCATGCTTAGCAGTAATATTCTTGGACTTTTGGAGGCTTTTTTTTTTGTTGGTGGTGGCAGTGTTTTGTTTTTTCATTTTGTTTTGGTTTTTGTCTCATAATGCATTGTGTGGGTGTTTTTGTTGTTGTTTTGTTCATTTGTTTTTATTTTAGATTGTTACCCTACAAGCCATTTGATTATATTTTATGGTTTCCAGTGTGGTGTCTTTATGGAATTTCTGTGTGTGCAAATATATGTGTCTCTGTATCTTTATGTATTTCTTTTGATTTATCTCTGGCTCTCTTTCTTTCTTCCTTTCTTTCTATCTTACTTATTCATTTATTTCTGTTCATTTGCTTGTTTTTTCCTATGAAGGTTTGCTTGTTCTCCCTTATGTTATTTTATTATATTTTTCTTTCTTTTTAGATTTCTGTTTTATAAGGAGAAAGAGAGCAAGAAGGGTGTGGATTTGAGTGATCAGAGAGGTAGGGAAGGTCTGGGAGGAGGTAGGGGAAGAAAACATTTAAAAAAACAACAACAACAAAGAAAGAAAGTTTAAAAATGCACTGGATACCACTCAGGGTGCCTTATATAAATTAACATATTAAATTAATTACAATGCTCCTAGGAATTCAGTTACTGCTATTGATATCAGCATCTGAATCTGCAGATTTGCGCAACAAAGAAACAAAGATGGTACAACAAAATAAGATCACAATCTAATGGCAGGCAGTGTATACAAGACCTGCACAGGGATAAGGTAGATAGGATGCCAGTATTGGAAGGAGGAAGTGGACATGAGCTCCCACCCCTAACCAAGAAGTTATCGGTAATTGATAATCCACTTACAAAAAGGAAAAATTAGTTTTCTCCCGTGGAATCTCACTGGGGACACAAACCGTATATAAGGGCAGCAGTACATGGTCAACAGAGAGCAAACTCAGTGGTATTTTTGGAGACTTATGTCATATTGCTTTTTGGCCACCTTTTTAAAGCTTAATATTCTTTTGTTTGTAAACTGTACTTTCAGATTTTTTGTTTTTATTAGTTTGTGTACGTGTGAGTGTGTGACTGTGTGTGTGATGTGTCCTATGTATTTCTTTTTCTTTCTTTTTTTCTTCTTTGTTTTGTAAAGAAAGAGAGGAAGAAGGGATGGAGTTGGAAGGGTGAGAAGGTGGGGAAGACCTTGGAGGAGATAAGAGAGGAGATAAGAAACTGTGATTAAAATAAATTGTATGAAAAGCAATTACTTTCACTAAAAATAATTAATATACAAACTCAACCAAGAACACTAATTCTGTTGAAGAACTAATTTTGAGATGAAGTAAAGTGATACAGAAAAATAAATAAATAAATAGTACAGTCTATGGTCAAACTTACCCTGAACACGCCCAATTTCATCTAAGATTACAGAGTTAGGAAGTGGAAGACATTGACCTAGCCGGTGTGACTTCTAGGAACATTTATTTTTATATTTGAACTGCCCTTTCCAAAGCTTCTTGTCACCCATTAGTTCATCACCCCAACTAAACAAACAACCAAAACAAAATAACAGAAACATCTAAATAGGAATCTAACTGAGGCGGGGCAGGGGGGCAAGATGTGTTGAAAAGAGAGGAAAGGATAAAAGTTTCAATGTGACTTTAAAGTAGAAAGATTTCAGGCAGTGGGACAGCATAAGCAAGGAACAGAGGGGAACAGGGGAAAGGACAAGAGAAACAGAAGTAAAAACATTATGAAACCAACTTCTTTATATGCTAATAAAAAGTCAGAAATACTACTTCCACTCACCAAAAAAACAAACAAACAAACAAACAAAAAACCAGGAGTTTCAATTGAAGTACCCTGAGCAGATGGACATAGTTCTTCCCAGAAATAATGTTTTTAAGTTAAAATCACATAATGTCAATTTCACTGAAAGTTACTGATGCTAGCAAAAACATACAACTATGAAAGGTGAGCTATTGATATTTTCCTTCCTAATAGTGAATTGGAAAGTCCCTCTTTCCCAGTAATGTCTTACATTCCTTTCCCTTTGTAGTGAGAAATCCTTCTCTATGTCTCTTTTCATAATTTCTTACTACAGTATGAAATGTCTATAAAATTTTCTTATTTGGATTACGTGTGAATGCTTAGCATCATGTAATTTTCAATTTAGTGTCTTTGTGCTTGGTATTTTTCGTTCCATTGATCAAACATAAAACAATATTTTGCATGTAACATGGTAAGAAATTTCTTACTTGAATTCATGAAGCACTTCATATTATCCCCAGCACTACAGAAGCCAAATAAACAGCTAGATGATCAGAGCAGCTATACTGTATGAACACTACCACATTACTGGGGAAAGATAAGATGGGGATTTTGAATGACCTTAGAATTGTTCTGTTTAGTTTACAAAGTTACTTATGTGAATAATAAATTTGTCCTTCCTGAAGTGTGGCTGGACCAAGCCTGTTCTTTTTAGGCTCATAGAAGTGCAGTATTTTTATCATTTTATATTAGTTCTTATGTGTGTCTTGATCATATTCTCCCCTCTACTCCTCCAAGATTTATCTCTACTTCCTCACTCACTCAAATTTGTGTACAATTTCTTTGTCTAAGCTCATAAAGTGCAGTTTATACTGCCCATATGCTCTTGGATGTGTATCCTTCACTGGAGCATAGTCAATGAACCATAATCCTTTAAAGAAAACTGACTCTACCTCTCCCAGAAGTTCTAAGTTGAGACTAGCTCATTAGATAGGGACGGGACTTCATTACTCCTTCTCACCATCCACACTGGCCTAGCTTTAGAAGGATTGTGTGTGTTATCTTATGAAGCTGGAAACAATCATTAGATAGGGACGGGACTTCATTACTCCTTCTCACCGTCCACACTGGCCCAGCTTTAGAAGGATTGTGTGTGCTATCTTATGAACCTGGAAACAATCATTTCAAGTGTGGTAAAAAGATCCACAAAGACAAATGTCATACGTTTTCTGGCACTTGTGGATGTTATCTTCACATCTTTTGGTATGTGTGTTCCATTTGAAATATTCACAGATGTCACAAAATTAGTAAGGGCCATGGGAGTTTATTGAAGTTAGGTCAGCCATATCTGAATGATATAAAGGATTAAAAGAGAATAATGAGACTTGAGTATTTTCACTCTTTGTGTGTTAATTGCTTTTCTGTTGATGTGTGTTGAAAGACCCAATAAAACGAAAATTATGGAAGAATGGGTTTATTTTGATGTAAGTTCCAGAGAGAATACAGTCCGTTATGGAAGGCAAGTCAGAGCAGCTGAAACATGTAGCTTATCTGGCAGTCAGGATACTGACTGATCATGTTTGACCCACAAGTAGGATGCAGAGAGACAGCAGGAAGTAACACAGCCAGTTTACAAACTTCAAAACCTGCCCTTATTGCTTCATTTCTTCTGCCAATGCTCTGCTTCCTAAGATTTCCATATCTTCCTCAAACAGTGAAATCAGCCAGAGGTCAAGTGTTCAAGCAAGCACTGGACGTGAGGGAGGCGTGTTTCACTCTCAAATCACTCCATCAGTAATAAGTAAAAATACCTTTGACCGTACAGAGGAAGACCATGTGATATATGTTATGTAACATTTTACAGGGGGGCAGTGTCTCAGATTTGAAGCAAAGATTGGCGCAAAAGTCTATGTAGAGTTGTAACTCTGTTTTTACAAAAAAAAAAAAAAAAAGCTTTCCATTGTCGTCTACTACATTTAATAAAGGGAATTAGGGCTTAGCGTGGCTAACAGGGCTTGAGTGGTTTAGCATGCAAAGTCCATGTCCAATTCTGACATCAACAGCTCCAGATGGGCTGGCTTAGTTTCACTGAGTTGTGTCACAAGCTAAGCGTTGCTGAAAGCTGGGATGTGGCTATTTACCTCTGACTAGGATACTGTCCCTCAAACCTTTTGCAACCACTCCCATTGAACCTTGTGGCTATATAGACTCAGTAGTGCTCTGAACAGTTTTCCCTAAACACTCTACCTTCTCTAATATAAATTGAACCTTACTGTTGAGGTCTGTCTTTTTTACTTGTCTCAATGCTCCGAGAAAAGGGAGTGCCTTTTCTCCACTCACAACTGCACCACCAGCTCCTTACTCTTTTAATGAATATATGTATGATGAAGAGATGAGTTCAGTAATACTTTTGAGTTCATATTAGAATTCATTATTTTGCCACTTTGCAATTTTAGGAGTTGTCTCATAAGTCTAAGTATTAAAGATGATATTAAAATCGCACCGCTGCAAGCAACACAAATGCACTGGTCTCCTACCAGTATTGCTTTTACAGACCGCTAGAGCCCTTCGGCACTTAAGGGAGACATTTAGAGGGACTTTCAATCACTCGTTACCGGCCTGTGTGGCAGGCAAATATGAGCATCCAGAATCGCCTCCCAAAGTGTCTACACATCCACTGAGTGCCATGTTGGTTGTAAACAGGTGACATGATGCTTGCAATCTGCCTGTGGAATTACTACTTCCTGAGTAGCCTCAGTAACAAGGTCAAACCAAATGTCTAGATTGGTTAATTAGCCCTTCATAACACCTATGGTAAGTAGGCTAAAGTGTTAATGACAGAAAATATACTGAAAATGATTCAAGAGTAAACATAGGGCTCAGATGTTTTCTGATTTCCAGTCATGAAACACTCCAGTTTTCTCTAAAAAAAAAAAGGGGGATACTGTGCTAAACTTGCTAAGGTTTCACCCTACCCTTAAATTCTCTCTCTCTCTCTCTCTCTCTCTCTCTCTCTCTCTCTCTCTCTCTCATTTTAATTTACTTTATACTTCTCTCTTTCCCCAGAAGACATTTTCTCTTTCCTTAACTATTTCTTTGCTTTAATTCATTGCTGATTTGATCACTTCCATTTATTTTGTCTTATGCTGAACACTTTATACTAATCACACAGGTCATAAAAAAGATAATACATAAATATATAATCATACATGTATATATATATATAAATGTATGCATATATATGTATACCATATATGTGAGAAATATATATGCATGGATAGATATATAGAAGATAGATAGATAGATGATAGATAGATAGATAGATAGATAGATGGATAGATAGACAGATAGATGATAGATATAAATCAGAGACTTAGATTTACTGTTTCCCATGTATATGAATGCTGTGGTGTGTGTGTGTGTGTGTGTGTGTATGCTTTTGTTAAGTTTATTAGACTATAAGAAAAGTGAAGAATGAAGTGTGAAAACAGTGCCTGAATACAAACCCAAAAGAGAAAAATGTTGCTTTGATCCTGCACAAAATACCTGCGTGATGTTAATTTAAAGGAATAAACTGTCCAGTAGGCCTGCTGATATCAGTAGTGAGTAAGGTCCCACATAGGGGCCTGGAGATTTCTCATGTCTTTTTTAACACTGTCCTATTTGAGATTGTTGGTAGGAAGAAAATAAAGTTTGAAAATACATTTTGTATCAAAACAAACCTCTAGGGCTTTTGCTTTCAACATTAACTTGTTATTTTATATCTCTCATGTCAGGCTTTGCTTCATAGTTCAGCGTTTTAGCCTTTGTTTTCTGCTCTCCCCAAGTGCCTGTTTCCCTCTACATTTGATTATTGTAGTGTTAATTTATGATGTTAATTTATGTAGCTACAATTAGGAAATGTAACAAAATCACTGAATTAGACAAACAAAACAAATATATTGCAATATAATGGACTACTACATGAAAATATAGAGCCACACAGTTCTACATAATTTAGAGCTACAAAAGACACATAGATTTTTGATGGTAGGGCTCATATTATCACATATACAGAATTCAACCATCTACACAATTTTTAAAATTGATGGAAGTCTAACAGAAAGTTAATGATGCATCAATTGTTGATGTAATAGAAGTAGATATTATGCCTATTATTTAAATTATTATATTATTTATTTTTTCTCAAATCTTTAGGTTCGGTCATATTTGCCTACATTTTACACATTTCTAATATGTTTAATCTCAAATTTCTTTACTGTTTTTTTAAAATATGTTTATATCCTAGATCAATTGTAACTTCATTACAAAATGGCAAATTAGCAGAAGGTCCAGTGATTTGTTATATCCTCTTTGCCTGTTCTGATTATCATTTTTAATAACAGAATGAGATGTTTGTTATAAAAAAATATGTTGCCATTTCATTATCACCTATATAGCTTACTATTGGGTTTATATAATTTTTGGCAATTGTGAAAATAAATCCCTATTCTTTGTACACTATCTCTTACATATGCTTTAAAAAATCATCTCAATTCAACTACTCTAAATAACTGTATCTGCTATTTAATATTTTCACTATTATCTCATGAGCTTGTAGCTTTTTCTCATTTAGATGCTTTTCCTGTCATTATGCTGATAAATCTAGGCTAGGCATAATTACCTTCCACAGTTTCCCATCCTCAGAAAATGTCAGGATGCTTAACACTAGAAGATACTTTAATTGTATTTACTGACTGAATGGGCCATAGATATTGCATATTGCTACAATTAATTTTCATACGTTTGCTTAGTGCAGAGATATCTGCCTGTAGTCTCAGCTAACTTCTTGGGGGGACTAAGACAGTTGGACAATTTCAAATGCTGCCTTGACAAGTCAGTCAAGACCCTAAACCAGACTGAGGGAGGTGGAGGGACAGACACAGAGCCACTGAATCAAAATAAAAAATAAAGACTTCAGGTCAATGTAATTTTATCAGAAGAAAAAAAATCTTATGTTTGATGTTTTTTTTCTTCCAATTAAGCAACAAATGACACCAAGGTATAATGACTTAATAGTAAGAAAAATAATTTTGTAGTTGAATGTTAAGGCTATTTTAAAAATACCTTGTTTGAACAATTTTAAAATGATAGATGAAGAGACTAGAAAAGCAACAGAAAATTGTTGATTGTAAAGTATTTCCTATGAGTTTTCTTCAATTATTTCTTTTGTGTTTTCAGATTATAATTATTTAATTTCCCCATTTTTTTATCCCTCCAAACTGTTTATATGCCATCACTTCCTCCTTTTCAAATTCATGGCCTCTTTTCACTTAATTATTATTACATGTACATATGTGTTTGTATATACATATTTATTTCTAAATATAACCTGCTCAATCTTTGTTTTTTTTTTTTTTTTTTTTTTTTTTTTTTTTTTTTTTTTTTTTTTTTTTTTTTTTTTTTTAGTTTTTCGAGACAGGGTTTCTCTGTGTAGCTTTGCGCCTTTCCTGGAATTCTCTTTGGAGACCAAGCTGGTGTAGCTAGAGTTTTCCTGCCTGGCCCACAGTCAGGACAAATCTCTGTCACCCGCCAGTCCCACAGCTGCTCAGACCCAACCAAATAAACACAGACTTATATTGCTTACAAACTATATGGCTGTGGCAGGCTTCTTGCTAAATGTTCTTATATCTTAAATTAATCCATTTCTATAAATCTATACCTTGCCACATGGCTCGTGGCTTACAGGCATCTTCACATGCTGCTTGTCATGGTAGTGTCTGGCAGTGTTTCCTTCCTCCGCCTTCCACTTCCCAGAATTCTTTTCTCTGCTTGTCCTGCCTATCCTTCCTGCCTGGCTACTGGCCAATCAGTGTTTTATTTACTAACCAATCAGAGCAACATATTTGACATACAGAACATCCCACAGCAGGCTGGCCTCGAACTCACAGAGATCCACCTGCCTCTGCCTCCTGAGTGCTGGAATTAAAGGCATGTACCACCACCACCACCACCGGGCAACCTGCTCAGTCTTTATAATACATATATGTTTTCAGGTATGATTTTTGGTATTGGCTAACCAATCACGGTGTTCTTCCCTGGAGAAGACTATTTCTCCCTCTCTCAGCATTCCTTAGCTGTCCAAAGTTCTTTGTTCAAAGTTGAGCCCTCTGGACTTTCCCAGATCCACTTTGACATATCTACAAGTATTCATAAGAATAATCTTTGAAAATACTGCAGTCGCACCAGTCAGGCTTGTTTCCAACAGCAACCTGGGGTTCTCCAGGGTAATGTGAGCCTAAGAGACAGAGTTGCAAACAGTGACAGACTCTGCCAACAGCACTTGCAAATCAAAGAACTATCTCAATGTGGTATGTGTGCAATGTGGACAGGACCAGTGTCTACTGATGAGGCCATTCCACTCCACACTCCTTAGAAATAGCAATCAAAAGCAGTAGTACTGTTTTTTTAGTAAGAAAGACACAGGGAACATTTTCCTTTCTTTGTTTCCTGCTTGCTTACTGTGAGACTCTTCCTTAATTGAATAATAAGCTACCTGCTAGAAATAGTGAAAGTCTAAATAAGATAGCTTATTTTTTCAAAATCAATCTCTGTTGCTCTGTTTGACCTCTAATGAAGACATCTGAATATCATACTTTTTTCATAATCGCAGCTTGTACGATTATCCCATGAACACATTATAAATACACAGGTGTGTTTTTGAAACAGGAGAATGTTAAATCAAAGTTATCACTGTGGAATTCTCTGACTTGCAACCTATGTTCTAGATCATATTCTCTGAGACTCTGAGGAAAACCAATTCCATTCTTTGAAGAAGAGCCTGAATTGGATAAAATTCATGTATGAAGATAATGAGCCCATCCATATCATTTCTAAGCATTTTAGTGTCTGAAAAATAAAAGTAATAAGATATTCTTAATAAGATAGCACTTTCCATTTTCTTAGAACTACTAGGGAAAAATAAGTAAAAAAAAAAATTCATTTAGGGAAAAAGCTTATTCCAAAAAATCATTTGAAAGAAAATTTCCCTTATGTAAAAGTAATTTCAGAAGCAACTAGAAAGACAAAAGGAACATGGCTAACTTTTAAGTATTTTGGACATCCGTTACTGTGTGTTTCAGAACAGATAAATATTTCATACATAAATAACATATAGCACAGGAAGAATACTCTTGGCTTTTTATCAGGAACCCTGTGTTCATATTGTTAGTCATAAAAGCCCAAGAAACAAATAAATCAATTTGTCCTCAAAGAAGGCACAACCTACTAACAGGAGACAGGTATAGTAACCAATTAAGAGAAAGACTTAAGAGATGTTATCTGCAGAAATATCACATTTCTGGGACCATAAAATAGCATTTCACGTTTCACGTGTATTACGGAGAGATGGTAGTTTAATGAATAAGGTTTCTTGAAGGCAAAATTTTAGGCCCAATTCCGACAGATGAATCAGATTCTTTATGATTAAGATGGAGGGCAAACAGACATCTTGACACTGCATAGAAGTAATAGAGGGACAGACTCAGGCGCCTGCACCCTGTAACTGATCCTGACCACTGTGAAGCACAATACAAGTACATCCTTCTGAAAAAGCATTCACAGCAGAATTTACTCTCATTCAATACTGCCACCCATTACCCAATCTGCCAACTGATTGTTTTTAATCGACATCATTTGTGAAGGGCCCACTCAGCTTCTTCATCTGGAAACTCCTTACCATCTTCTCTTGTTTCTCTCCTGCACCCCAGACAAGGACCCCAGCCTCAACCAGAGCAGAAAACCACAAGTTCCTTGCTGGAATCCTGTTGAGTCAGCAGATTCTAAAGAACACTGGAAGAGCCACTGGCTGAGAAATCAGTTAAATCAAGTTGCTCCAAGTGTGGAATGGCTTAAAATGATGTGGCACTTAAACATTTATCTTGTTGCATATATTTGGACTTCCTCCTGTCTGGGGCCCTGGAGTTCCAAAGTATCTTTCTTAGAAAGTAAAATACCCATAATGCAATGATTTCCAGTCTAGAGAGCCTTGGAGAAAACTTGATACTTTCAAAGTGTTTGACTGCCAAAGGATTATCTTTGTGTTTGCAGCTTTTTCTAGTTTTGTCTCATCCACCCAATCTCAACTGCTTATTTATTTTTTGTTAATTTTGGTAAATGATGTTTTTCACTTATTTCTAAGATTTGTCATAATGGTAAAGTTTATTTCAGAATCAAAAAAAAATATGGAGGGCAAAATGAGGGTCATTGGGCCTTCAGGACCTGGGGTTATGACTCTAAAGGAAATAAGAGTATTATTCAAACTGAATGTGTGCATTTAAAGGTGGGCCAAACAAGTTAGAGAAAAAGATCTTGACAGTAAGTGTCTTCTTCAAATATGTGGGGTTTTTTGTTTGTTTGTTTGGTTGGTTTTGTTTTGTTTTTTAAAGTATACCTTGCTTCCATAAGGTTGCAATATGGAAACTCTCATTGTTCTTTGAATGTAGAGAGACATCATGGTTATAAAAAAGAGTACCAGATAAGAAGTCTGGGAATCTTTATTTGCAGCAGGACTTCAACAAATTGTGAGCTACATTCCTTTTGACAGGGACCGTAACTTTGAAGACAAGATTGTACACCAGCAGAGTGGCAATTGAAATTCTCATTCGCAAGGAGTCCATGTGGCATGAAGAAGTTAAATATCTGAAAAACAGAAACATAGAACACAAGTAAAAATTTATGCTATGATGTAAATTTTGGACTCCCCATTGTTTTTATGACTTGTATAAACATTCATTCTAATTATAAAATGGTTTCTTTAAAAAAATCTAAATCTCTTCTAAATGTGGCTATATTTTAGTCATAGTAAAAGTAATCTTTACAGTAATTGGTACTTCAATTTTAGTATCTATACATGCATTTACTTATATAAAGTTTATAAAAAACTACATAGAAAGTCAGGAGAATTAAGAGTAACTGGCTAAAATTTAAAATTCAGAGTTAAAATCTCCTTGCTTTTCAGCTTAGCTAGTCTAGAAGTATATAGATAATTTTTAAAGGAACCTTTGATCAAAATCTATAATTTTGCTAAGTTGCTCTAAATTTGATGCATTTTTACTTAAATCATTAAATATTTGATTTGAGCAGTGGTTCTCAATGACCCTTTCACAGGGGTATCCTAAGACCATTGGAAATCACAGGTATTTATATTATGACTCATAGCAGTGGGAAAATTACAGTTATGAAGTCGAAACAGAAATAATTTTATGATGTGGGTCACCACAACATGGGAAACTGTATTAAAGAGTCACAACATCAAGACGGTTGAAAAACCACTAGTTTAAAGTGAAGCACAAAAATCTCAAGAAATCATCATGGCACTCACACCTACAAATGCACATGTATCGAGTTAATAGTTTATTGATTAGAAAACCATATAAATGGGAATAAATGCTACGATAACAGTCCTTGAATACAGCATAGAGAAATACAACAGTAATATGTGTTTATCCTATAAAACATGATTTGAATGATCTCAAAATTATAATGTCTAACCTTATTCTAAATATGTATTCTTATTTTTTCACACAAATGCATCTCTCATTCCTCATCAAAAAACCTTTGTCTTTTTAAATTTCAGCAGCCACTGATTAGTACGGAGATACACAGGTGGTCAGCACACCAAGAACAAGCAACAATGGCGTGCTCCGCCCTCGTTGGAACATTACATTGCTAACTCAACGCAGAAGGTGGAGAGAACATTGAGGCAGCAGAGTCAGAGCAAGAGCTAGACAACCAGGAGCCCTGCTGTTAAAAAGTGTCATGAGAGGGATGCTGTACTCGTGAGATTTCAGTAACATTTTTGCCCAAGGAAGGAGTACATAATGACAGTACTCGTCAGTACACCACTGTGGATGGGGAAATGTCACAAGGCTGCACCTTTAAAAGAAGTGCTGTAAGCAATCAAAGGCCACCAAGCAAGACACAAATCAGCTTTCTCCAGAGAAGAGCTCCCCCTACATGATACCCAACACCAAGTGGTCAGTCCTAAATACATGGAAATACAGAAAACACTAAATAGGCTCATATATGTGCATGTGTAAAATGATTAAATAAGAGGTCTTGAATTTAAGGTAGTGTGAATGGATATTGGAGGGAGAAAAGGAGAAGTAATATAAATATTGTATCCGGTCACGTATGAAATTCTCAAAAATCATTAAAAATTACTGTAAGTGAAACAAATGAAAGCTTAATATGATAATGGAAGTAACAAACAATGTGGACTTATTTTGTGCTAATACTATAATCAGAAAGTTGCAATGATATTATCTCCCATAATCTCCATTTTCCAAGAAAGGATTTGAAACGCAGATGTTGAGATCACGAAGACCATGCAGAAGGATCAGTGTGAGAATGGAGATTTATCTGACTCCAGTCCAGGAGGGGAGCTCAGTGTTCCATCCCCTCCTATTTGTTCTGTGATATGACTGAATGAAGGAGCAGTGTGCTTCAATTGTGGCTGTCAAATCTTAAAAGTTATATAATAATTCAAAGTTCTCTTGGAGCCCCATGAAATCATCTAACACCTGGCTCTATTTTCATTTTCTCCAGGGAGCTACACTGCCTGTTCCCCAAGAAGTAAGGATTTCTATTCTGCTATTATTGTGGGTGTTTCTATTGTTCTCTTCCTCATAATTTGTCCCAACATGTTCCAGGCTCCTTCTATTTTAATGATTGCTCTAAACAAAGAGAGGTTGTGGCATTCTTTAACCATGGGTGAGCACTTGCCTGAATAGGCTTTATGTTTTTATGTTCTTACTCACACTTCGTTTTTACTTGCCTTCCTCTCTCTAAAGCTAAGATAGATTTATTGGAGAACATTTTCAGATGACTTCAAACATTCTATATCTTTTCATTCTCCAGGAAATTCATTCTATACAATCATTAGCACTAGAATAAATCTTAGCACACTAATTCTTATTATCTGAGTACATTTCTTTCATTTCCATTTTTCTTATAGTCCTTTAAATGACACAGGTAACTATGATGTGGGGATTAGTAGTCTAATTATGAATCTCAGTGTGTTCTTGTATTGCTAGTTTACTAGGGCCAATAATACATGTTATTTCAAACCCAGTCCCAGAAGTTCTGAGTATTCAGTTTATGGTCTATGAATAGGAACCTTGTGAAAACACTACTGTGTTCTCTCCTCAGAAAGTCACAGAAGAACTGGCTACTGCATAATTTCAATTGCCAAATATTAAACATGAAATAATGTATATTTCACAGATTTACAAAAGTATTACTTAACATAAACTGTCTTAACTCTAGTTATCAGTGTCAGTAAATGAGGCAAAATATCCTAAGACTGTTAAAGTGTATTTTACAATGTAATACAATGTAATAAGAGAAAATTGGTTAATGTCCACAGCTATATTTTCTGTATACATTTAGAAATGATGGATTTTGAAGGAAGTATCTGATATTATTAGAATAAATTAATGGGTTGCATTTGATTACACTAAATTTTCCCAATAAATTCAAAATTTATTGAAATCAATATTTATTTAATCATTACTAATTGGTCTAAAAAAGAAAATTTCACCTTACCCATTTCATTTGAAATATCTTTAATCTATGTTCTATAATTCGACTACAAAATAGCTATTGTACAGAGATAAAATGAACAGTTCATGAATTGCTATTCAAATAAAGAAGTTAAAGTAATGATGAATTGATACTTTGATCCTTAAAACAGATAATGTTGTACATTGTATGCCTTATTTTTAGTTCTTTTGGAATGAGTTCTCAGCAAAGGAACTTCTAACGATATCAGATCACTTACAAATTAATTATATCTATATTTTCAATTAAACTACTACTCACTTTATTTTTGTAGAGATCACTTCTTGACAATTATACTATTCTACAGTAATGCTCATTATTACGTATTTTAAGATACTACTTGTACTTAAATATTGACTCAACAACTATTACAGTGAACATTGTACATGTTTAAAAAAACAGAAAAGAAACCATTGTCTCTGAATTCGGGATACTTATTCAGTCAATCAATGACTAATCACATAAGATGGTGATCCTATCATTTTATTACATAGTTCTAAATGTCTCTATTCCTGTGAATTCATAGCTGAGGAAGCAAGAGTCAAAGACACTGAAAAGAAAAAGAAAATCCTCAAAGAAAGTTCACAATAAAGAGTTTAACTGAAGCCTTTATTAAATTCAATGAGCTCCTTAAAGTTTTGAATCCTTCAACATCAAAAGACTTTCTTTTCTCTGTTAACATACATAGGTGTGGTGTGTATGTTAGTGTGAATGTATATATATGAACGTGTGTATATAGAGGCAGGAAGTTGACAAAAAAAATCTTCTATTGTTTTGATGTTTTCTTTTGAGAGTGTGCTTCACACTGAATGTTTGGCTCACCTATCAACAAGAATGGCTGGCTAATTAGCTCAAGAGCTCTTCCTGCCCCATCAAGACATCACTGTCAGCTTCCCTGAAGTGCCCCCTTCCTATTTCCTTCCCCTCGTACCCCACCGTGCCAACTCCCAAGATTAAAGTCACCAATAGCAGCTTTTATGTGAGTGAGTGTGAGTTCTGGTTATCCATATTCAGATCTTCAGGTCCTCATGCTTGTGTGACAGGCATTTGACTGGATGAGTCATTTCCCCTGATCCTAAAGACTTTTATTTGTAGAGAAAACGTTCCTACTTCATTATCTGTCTATAAGCAATTTATGATGAAATAATCAATGAAAATAAACTCACATGTGTGCTTTTCTTAGAACCCTGATTCCTATTGTTGAAAAATACCAGGCATGTTCAACAGGGGGATTGAAGAGGGTGGTGCTGGAATCCTGAACGGAAACCTAAAATTCTCACATGAATGTTTTATACTGGGATGAGAAGTGGAGTGTGTGTGTGGGGGAACTAATAATTCATAATCCAATCTTTAAGAAAAGGATTTAAGAAAAGGAGTATGTTGATGTTTTTGTTTTTATTGACACATTTAAAAATACAAAATGCTTGGCTTTTTTTCAAATAGAGATAAGCTCACATAATAAGAAGACAAAGACTTTTTCCTGTTGTTTATTGTGCTTTAATTATAAGCTAAGTGATATTACAAAGGTCTCTGAAACTTGAAATCTTAAGGAGTATACAAAATAAAAGTCAGAGTAAACAATTATGGTTATAATAAGCCAATGGAGTTCTTTATTATTGAAGACACATTTTGAAAAAAATACTGCAAAATCTACTATGGTGTACATGAAACAATGTCTTAGGATTTTGTATTCACTCTCATACGAAATCACTCTGAGTAAATTCCAAGTTTTCAAGCTATAGTTAGAATGCTTTATAATGCACTTTTTAATGTGCTGTAACTTTGTCATGATGCTGCAGTTGTCTTTGGTAATTGGTACGGTAATACCTTCTTGAGGCCTGTAGTCTAAAATCAAGCAACCAAAGAATGTAGTCAGTCATTTCACAGAGGTTTGTGTGGATGTACTCTGTAACATTCAAAGCAAGAAAAAAAAAACCTAAGATCTAAATACAGAACAAATCCTTATAATTCATTGACAAATAACTGTATGAATATATGTTTAATAACATATACAAAGAAGAAAAACTGAAAGGATTTGTATTATTCTATATAAAACAATTAATTTGTAGCCATCACAAACATTTCTATGAACTCTGTGATTTAGACAGTAATAATGAATGGGAATGGAAGAAATCCTAACTCAATCAAGTTGATTAATCAAGTTACTTTGCACAGAAAATAATAGGAATTTTCTAGTGTGCATACACATACTTTAGATATACTTACATAAAGGTAACATGCATATTTTATTATCTATATGATCATCTACTCATTCAATATTATACACATAAGAAATGAATATATTTCTATTATAAACATTGTAAAAACTGTTTAATATTGTTATTTAAATTGCCTTGAGCCTGTTCAGCCATATAATACATCTTTAAGGAGAGACTACACAAATTTCTATGACATTAAATGCATATATAGGTATATGATATTTAAATGCATATAAAGCTATATGCATTTAAAATATCTAAGAATATCCAACATATCTGCAAGTGCCATTTTGAGTGAAAGACTTTCCTAGAACCAGCCATATTTTTCACATGCCTCTGCTAACCAGTGATCTCTGAGAGTTCAAGGCTAGCCTGGGCTACAGAGTGAATTCCAGGATAGGCTTCAAAGCTACTCTGAGAAAACCTGTCTTGAACACCTCCGCCCCAAAAAAAAGAAAAGAAAAGAAACAGCTATATATGAAAGCTAGAGGCAGATTTTCAGCTTACCTTAGTTTTCTGATGGTAGTAATTTTAATGTCACCAATTTTCTGCTCTAGCTTCTTTATATATTTGTTCCATAAGCAGAAAATAAGCAGACTAAGTTACGGTGATTCTATTTTATACCTGTCTTTCAAGTCACCATATTGAATTTTACTTAATTTTAAGTACTGTTCTCAAACTCTATCATTCAAAAGTCTCAGTAATTTGATAAGCCTAAATCTATTAACTAAATTGAGTTTCTTTTCAGACAATGTCATTTCAAATATCATATGTGAATCTAGCACTTAAAAATAGTATAGAAAGGCAATTTATTCTTACCTAAGTCTGTTTTTTTCTTATAATCCTTTTGGGTTCTAAAAAGCAATGCAAATTAATTTTGTGATCATACTTTCTATGTAGGTCTATGGTTGCACAAAGATTAGTGGGAAAGAAAATTATGCACTTACATAATAAACAAAAATAAAAATAAGGCAATGTGAAATTATTTATCTCCTAAAATGATATGCAATGTACCATTACTTAAATTGTAAGCAAGTCATGATAAACATTATTGATTCATTTTTGCCCATGTATAGTTCGTGAACAGCTGAATACATTATTTTCTTTGAATTCTTGAATGCACTGGCTCTGTCACTTCCAGAAAACAGCATTTCACAACACCCAGTCTCTGACCCCTAACTGTTCTACCTGCTGTTCCTTTACGTACTCTGACATTGAAAGAGCAGGGTGTGATATCGGTGTTTCCTTTAGAGCTAACACCCCACAATCACGTTCTTTAGACTTTGACTTACACATGATTAAACCATTCAGTACTCCAGCATTGATAGGGGAGGTGCTCATGAGGCCGCACCCCTAGCTGAGGAGTTATTGGCCACTGATGGCTACTGGGTGAAGATAAGTTAGTTATGACCAGGTTCATGGCTTGTGGTGTATAGGTTGGTTGTGTTCATTTCTGTGGTGCTGTACCCATGGACACATGTGCAATAACTAATTGGACTCCGTGGGTCTTTAAAGTGGACCAAATAAGAGCCAGGTGTGGTGGTGCACGCCTTTAATCACAGCACGAGGGAGGAAGAGACAGGTGGGCCATTGAGTTTGAGATCAGCCTGGTCTAGATTGAGTTCCGGGATGGCCAGAACTACACAGAGAAACCCTATCCTCAGAACAAACAAAAATAAACAAATAAAAATTTTTAAATGAAATAAAATAAATAAATAAAAAGAGATGAGAACATGAAATGGGAGGGGCTAGGATAAGTCGAGGGGTATGTTAAAAGCGTGGGGTATTAGATGAATACATTATATAGATGGACAAGATTACCAAAGTATAAAATTATATATGTTGATTTAAAAACCAAAGCAAATATTTTTAGGAAGGCCTCTCAAATATGTAAGATGCTTTATAAACAGCATTTCCACACAGACACCAATTTGTACACACATATCAGCTAGTGACTTTTAGAAATGCATAATGTCAGCAATATTGTAACATGAAAGACAACCTGATGGCGAGGATTTATATTGTAAAAATTTATTCTTCAAAAGCCATTTTTTTCAGTGTCAGAGCATCTAAAACAATGTATTTGACAGATGAGAAACTATCAAGTAAATATTGAGCCATGAAATTAGTATTACGATGAAGTTCTCTTTGGAGTCTGATCTAAACTTTAGATGAAACACATCTTTTCATCAACTGAAATAATTTGTCCTTGAGAGAATAAGGAAAAGTGATTTTGTTTATGTATTTAAAGTGAAAAGTTATGTATATATATTTTTTTCTGATAGCGAAAGTTCATTCTGACTTGTCAAACTGAGGAAGCATTGATAATGAATGTGACGCTGCTATCCGTTCTTAGAAGCTGACTCAGGAGAAAAAAGTATGCAGGAAATGCTAAGTTATTTTCTCTAATTTCTACAAAAAATATTAACAAGGAAAATGAGTTGGAGAAGAAGCAGAGATGACCTATCTCACACTGAGGTTTTTTTTTAATTCTTTTTCTTATCAAATGGTGCCAACTCAAGCATTTTCTATGTCCTAACTACCAAATTTAGGATTGTGTGATATTAACATTCAGCTTGACCACTCATGGGTGTAAATCTTAAGCCAGATAAGCACTAGCTAATGTGGCTTCCTTTGCCTTATATTCCTTACTCTGAATTTATACCACTAACTTCAAATGTAATATTTTACAGTGACTAATACTATATCCCACCGGTCTGACATTTCTTTTATTCTTCCATTTCTGATTGTTCAACCACTGACATTCTGTGGGGAAGGTGACACATAGATGTTTAAGCAGAGCATAAAAATGGAGACCTGTTATCTAAGCAGTCTCAGTGATCACAACAAATACAACATACTGCAAAAATAGATAAAGTGTTTAGTTTAATAGAAGCTCGGATCCTAATTCCCCAATGACCTTCTCAGCTGAAAGGATTACCTTGGGAGTAAATACTCTAAGACAACACTTTCTTATAGACAGTGGTTATACAAAAGCAACAAAATTTTATTTGATGTTCTTTAAATAATGGATTTGATTAAAACCTAGAGGCTTACGAGTAAGTAAACAACAAAATTAAATTCCTTTTGATTTACATGCTCAACTATCATTTTTTATTCTTGTCACACATAAATAGCTTTGAAGCTCTTTTGAATTTCTTCCTATAATTCAAGCAACTGTGAAACATTATGTACTTAGTACTATAAATTCATCAGAAACACAAAAAGACTGATTTGTCCAATGTGTCACTTGACTTTAAAATAACAGTATGATGATTTTTAGTTAAAAGACATTATATTCTTGACACTAAGACAGGTAGTATTAAGCATGCTAATAAATAATAAATAAATAATAAAAAGAAAAGAAACAGATAAAATACTAGCAATATTTGTTAAGTTTGCTGGGGGAATCATCTCTCAGTTCTATGCATTACAAAATATCACATATATTTTTAAACAATGATAAATAATGCTTGCTAATTGGAAATATTAACTTTCTGTTATATGTTTCAGTGTACTGTATCTACTAGCCTATGAAATATTCTATAATTGTGCATAAGCTACAAATATTTACTAAATCTTAACCAGACAAGTATAGTAATAAATGTAAAGTATTGTATTTTGTTTGTTTTATTTATTTTTATTCCTGAGAATGTGTACCTGTGCTCGTGTGTGTGGGGGTGTGTGTGTGCAAGTGTCTGTGCTGTGTGTGGGTATTTTCATGTGGAACCGTAGCTGTGGTAGTTAGAAGAGGACTAGAACATTTTGCAGCGGGAGTACAGACAGCTGTGAGCCAACTGACTTCAGTGGTAGGATCTGAATTCAGTCTTCTGGAAAAACAAGAAGTACTCTTAACCTATTAGCCCTCTCTAAAGCCCCCTATAAAAATATTTTAATGCATTTACTGCCTAGCCAATCACTAACAAGAGGATTAGACTTAGCAAACTTTCAAAGAAATTTATAGATTTCTTCTGTAAATTTTATATTTAAAAAAATCAGATGGTTCCAAATGGTTACGAAATTGACCATACAGCATGTCACATAATTTAGCCAATATGTGGACAACTACCAATTTACATTCATTTGATTTTGCACTCCTCCAAGGTTAAGAGGAATAAAGTTATACACACATCCACACGTGTGCACGCGCGTGCGTGCACGCACACGCGCACACACACACACACACACACACACACACACACACACCACATATATTTGTGAACATTAACTTTTTTGCCTTTATTTAATGATGAGTTACATATAAAAGAAGAATTGGGAGAGAAAGTAAAATCAACACTGAGCATATTTATCTTCATCTCTGGCATTCAAGGTTACAAAAGTGGATCTAGTACTCATGAAATTTTAAGTATTTATTAGATCTACTCAACACGCAGTTAATCATCCATACCATGATTTTCTATGTGGGTTTGATTTCTGTTTTTGACTTATAGTAGAAAGTATGTTTTAAGGGTGAATATGAAACATAAAATGGGTAATAACCAATTTAACTTGATAAATAAAAAATAAAAAAAACATTTTTAAATGGCATCCCCTTGTTCCTCAGTACACACACTCACACACACACACACACACACACACACACACACATACACACACACACACACACACACACACACATTTTTCTGTCATCCATTAAACTATTGAAAGAGATGTGGATGTCTTTACACATGGGTATTTTAACAATGCTAACTGAACACTTATCATCACTTTAATTGTTTGGTATTCTTTTACTTTGCTTTTTCAAACTTATAAAAAGTCTACCAGTTAATGGATGCCAAAGGAAAGTTCTGGTATCTGCACAATAACATTTATTTTGACTGCAGCTCAACCACTAACTGCACAAGTTTGTGAGACTGTTTATATATGGTGTCAGTGCTGCTTTCCCCTAGAGGATTTTGCAATGATTCAGTGGATTTATAGCACAGATAATAAGACATTGGGAAGTTATAAAATCATCAAATGTTATAGAGAATGAAAAGAGCTCACCCTACATTCAGGAGTAACACTCAGGTAGTGAGATCTTGCCTCAGATACTCTCCTGTATTGCCTGTGACTCACACGGGCTGGATAATTTCCAGAGCTTACTAAGTAGCTCTCTCCTGCCAGTATACATATTAAACTGCACTTCTGCCTCCTACCCAGAACTGTGATAATACAGATACATTTGATATATTATAATACCTTTTTGGCCATTTACTTTTGAATGCTTTTCTAATAACTATGTCATTTTTAAAAATAAAAGCACTCATATATCATTCAAAAACATCAGTGGTCTTTTTTTTTTTCAGTAGAAATGTATCATTAAACAGATTTTAGAGTGGATGGCAGGCCGAAAATCGCTTCAATTTTATAATCTTTCCACATTGGTTGTCAGAAATACTAGAAAATGGAAACACTTAGATGTCTATTAAATGAAACATCACTGTGTTATAATATAGTTTTATCTTTTAAAAGTTTCCATATCCATTAGAAAAGAAAATGGGTTGGTCGACATTGTGAATAGAGAACAATAAGATCTGGCTATCAGGAATAGTGTTTTGTTTCAAGATCTTAATTTCTATTAAAAAAAGGCATTTTAGAATAGAATAGCACAATATATTTTAGCATACTCAGAATTCACATGTTTTGTTTCTGGGCAACCATGAAAAGAAAAGGGCAACAGTACATGATCACTCCACAGGGAGTCATAAGTTACAGCTTGTACACAGAATTATGGCTTGTCAATACAGGATTCTTTATGGTGCTCTATAAACTGGATTTTCTCACTTTGGATCTTAGATTCTGATTATATTGAAGAAATTTCTTTATTAAAATTTAAACTAATAACTGAACAGCAGCTGAAAATTTTTGATATCTAAAAACTTTAAAAATATGTGAGAGCACTATAAATTAAGAGTGGTGTATATTTTCTATGTTTAACCATGAATCAAGTACAATTGCTCTGTTACAATGATTGACTTTCATTTCTCTTATGTGTCAGTCGGAAACTATACTCTGTTGGCTAAGAATGGAAAAGGCAAAATAATGGACTAAACTATTGTATATACACACTGCAAAGAAAACATCAGTGTGTCTGTATATTAGTATATCTATTGCATACTTTCTTTTGATCCATCATAAGCTTTAAGTCCTCAAGTGAGTACTATAAAATTCTTTCCTTTCTTACAAAACAGTCACAAAATGTTTCCAGCTAACTTTCATGAATAAAAAGCATACCCAGTGTCTTCTCCCCATGGTTTTACCTATCATTAAAAGAACTGTGGGACTGTTGATCGAAGAACTTGATATTAAAATTGATGTTTTATAAGAAACTTGTTCCAGAAGTTAAGAAACATCTGGAATTATTAAATTTCATGGTAACTTTAGCATATCATCATCAAACTCCTGTTTTCTAATGTTTTACATCTCTAAAGAACATTTTTTCTTAACATGCCTAATGACAAAAGAATATACCTTTAAAATTTACTCTCTGTTTTGTTAACATTTATCAATATTCTTACTTATTAACACTATGTGTCATTACATTATGAATTCACTTGTCCTTCAAGCTTTTCATCTAGGAGAAGTAATTCATGATCATGGAATTTTGTTTGGCTTGATTGTGTGGAAGTCTTATGCATGTAGCATTAGCTAAATGTGAGCTCATGTATACAATATAGTCACATCAGGTTCAGAAAGCACTTTTTTGTTTTAGTCATCTGCTACCATTGACTATTAAACTATTTCCACTCTCTTTTCTGCAATGATCCTTGAGCCTTAAGAAAGAATGTTGTTGTGATGTAAATGTCCTATTTAGAATTGTGCTCTTCACAGTTTCTTATTCTCTACACATTGAGCAGCTGTGGGACTCTGTATTGTCATCTACTATAAAAAAAATTTCTGGGATGAGGGTTAAGTAAATATCAAAAAGACAAAAATTTAGCGAGCATATAAATATACAAATGTAAACTGCTGAGCCTATTTATTTTTCCTATATGTATATGACTTTAGGGCTGACCACATAGTACTGGATAATTAATTAGGGTTTTTTATCCTTGGGGGTGGGAGCTGATTTTCAGTCTCTCATCAATTGCTAATTGCCTGTACTTCCTTATCCAAGGCTGGTTTCCTATGAGATATATTCCACCCATGTTGGCATATCGTTTGGTGTTGTTACTGTTCAGGACTCGTTTAGGAACCCATATTATTGAGATTTCATGAGTGTGGCTAATATAAAGAAAATATCAGACAACAACTGCTGGTGAGGATGTGAAAAAAGGCTAACCATCATTCTTAGTGGAACTGTAAACTTGTACAGCCACTTTGGAAATCAATATGAATAATTTTCTAAAAGCTAAAACTAGACTTACCACATGGCTGAGATATATTACTCCTTGTCATATGTCCAAAGTATAGCACATCGTATCCCACAGATGTTTTGCTCATCCATGTTTATTACTGATCTATTCACAGCTAGGTAATGAAAACAAGGTAACTGTTCTTCAACTAATGGACAGCTGCAGCTAGAGTTTTCCTGCCTGGCCCACGGTCAGGGCAAATCTCTCTCACCCGCCAGTCCCACAGCCACTCAGACCCAACCAAGTAAACATAGAGACTTATATTGGTTACAAACTGTATGGCCGTGGCAGGCTTCTTGCTAACTGTTCTTACAGCTTAAATTAATCCATTTCTATTAATCTATACCTTGCCACGTGGCTTGTGGCTTACCGGTACTTTACATCTTCCTTGTCCTCATGGCGGCTGGCAGTGTCTCCCTCACCCAGCTTCCTGTTCTCTCAATTCTCCTCTCTGTTAGTCCCGCCTATACTTCCTGCCTGGCCACTGGCCAATCAGTGATTTATTTATTGACCAATCAGCAACACATTTGACATACAGACCATCCCACAGCAGACAGCTAATGAAAATGTACATAAACAATGGTCTTCTCTTCAGCTGTAGGAATAAATGAAATTTGCAGGGAAATAGAGGAAAATAGAAAATATTCAGGGTGAGCTAGCATGGAACTAGAAAGGTAATGCTGCAAATTTCCCCTTACTTGTAGATTAGGTACAGCAAAAGTCACCATCATTTGAGTGAAGAGATGCCCTGTGTTATGGTGATACTTTATTTGTATTAAAATATTATTTGTATGTTAATAAATAAAGTTGCCCAGGGTCAGAGCTATTAGCAAGCCATAGGAAAGCAGGGCAGTGGTGGCGTACACTTGTAATCCCAGCACTTGGTAGGCAGAGCTAGGTAAGTCTCTGTGTGTTCAGGGATACATCCAATATTGGATACACATGCCTTTAATCTCAATACCAATCATGGAAAACCTGGAGGTCTATACAGACAGGCCATGACGAGGTGGTCATGTGGTTGGGTTTACAATCAATGAAAAGGCAGAACAGAAACTATATATAAAGACTTTAACACAGAAAGTAGCTCTGGTTTCAGAGGTAAGGTTTTAGCTCTTAGCTCTGACCTCTTGGATTTCTTCTTTGCATTGGTTCTGTGTTTCTTATTTAATGAGAAGGTTGGTTACATCTATACTGCAGTGTGGTGATATTATGTTCCCCAAAATATTGTGCACCCTAATAAACTTATCTGGGGTCAGAGAACAGAACAATCACTAGAAATAGAGGCCAGAAAATGGTGGCACACATGGCCTTAATCCTAGCATTCCAAAGGCAGAGATCTGTCTGGATCTCTGTGAGTTCAAGGTCACACTGCAAACAGTCAGGCATGGTGACTCACACCTTTAATCTCAGAAAGGATGGTTGGAAGCAGAAAGGTATATAAGGCGTGAGGACAAGGAACTAGGCTGGTTAAGCTTTTAGGCTTTTGATCAACAGTTCAGCTGAGATTCATTCTGGATGAGGACTGAGAAGCTTCCAGTCTGAGGAAACAGGATCAGCTGAGGAATTGGCAAGGTGAGGTGGCTATGGCTTATTCTGCTTCTCTGATCTCCAGCCTTTACCCCAATAACTGGCCTCAGGTTTGTTTTTATTAATAAGACCAGTTAAGATTCATGTTATACTGCAGAAAGGGGAAACACCTTCACTAGCCTTATATCTGACAGAGGGTTTGTATATAAATTACACAAAGAACTAATCAAAGCTAAGCATCAGAAAAAATGTGGCATGGCTTGTAGAAGAATCCAAGCAGAATCATACTTATCACCGTGCATAAAACTCAACTCCAAATGGAACAAAACCTCACAATAAAACACTGAACCTGAAAGAAGAGAAACTGGGAATAGTCTTAAATTCATTGTCATGGGAGAAGACTTTCTTATCAGAACACTGTTAGCACAGGAACTAAGAGCAACAATTAACAAATAGGACCTCATGAAGCTGAGAAGCTTCTGAATGATAAAGGGAATCATCATTTGAACAAAGTGGCAGACTACAGAATGTAAAGATCTCTAGCTACTACACATCTAATAGAGGAATAATACATAAAATACATAAAGAACTCAGGAAACTAGATATCAAGAAAACAAAGGACCCAATTAAAAATGGGGTGCAGATCTAAACTGAATTGTCAGTAGAAGAATGTCAAAAGAATGAGAAACATTTAAATAAATGTTCCATCAGGAAGCTGAGAGGAACCGCCACACTTATTTTTGTAGTGACTACACAAGTTTTCACTCCCACCAAAGGATGAATGTTCCTCTTTCTTCATATCCTCCCCAGAAAAAAAAGTTGTGTATTTACACAACAGAGTATTTCTGTCTTTTTTCTCCAACATGAAATTTTAAAGCAAATTAATTTCAAAAATTTAATTGGTGCCTTATTCAGCCATTATCAGAGATGTTTCCTCTTGCAGCAGATGGGAACAACTACAGAGACACTCAGGGAGACATTTCATACAGAGACAGAGAGGTAGATGAGGAAGAGAGAGAGGGAGCCCTAGAGACCATTAAAAAGACAACCTAAAGGAAATGTCTCTATCAAATCTCTCCACACCCCAGAGCTCAGAGAATCTCAATGAAGAAGAGGTGGAAAGAAAGTAGTATCCAGAGGGGACAGAAGACACATATGCACAAAAAAATAAGGCGCTCTAAATAAACACTAGCAAAGCCTATATGAACTCAGAGTGACTGAAGCAATATCCAAGGGAACTAGACAGTTTGCACTACATCCTCTGTGTATGCATCAAGGCTTCCATATGGGTGAATTTATGAAGTTCCTCATTATGTGAAAGGGAGGACTTCTGACTCTTTTGCCTCTTCTTGGCCTCTCTTTCTTCTGTGAGTTTGTTGTTTCCAACTTCAAAGTGATCCTATATTTTCCTGTTATTTGTATTGTTATATTTTAAATATTATCTCTCTTAGAAGCCTTTCCCTTGTAATGAGAAACAGAAAAAGAGTGAATCTGGTTGGGAAGGGAGGTCAGGAGGCAATGGGAGGACTAGAGGGAGGAAAACTGTAATCAGGATATATTGTGCGGAAAATAATCTATTTTCAATAAAAGGAAAAATGTTAAAAAATTATGATGTGAAACTAATATAAAGACTCCAAAAATAAGAAATAAATATGGCTGAGAAATACATTTTCTCATGCACAACATCCTAAGCAAACAGCAAAATACAAATCATAACTGCTCAACTGCTTTACATTTATTTATTCCTGAAGAAAACTACAAAATCATGTTTCAATATAGATTTAAAAGTGCAAAAATGAAAAGAAGTAAGTATAATTCACAGATATAAAATGGATTTTGGACATAAAATATGTTAGTGACTGGGAATATTATTTTCTTCCATTAAGAATTACAATGGAAAAAAGAAAGCATTTTCAACAAATGGTGCTTGCATAACTGGATGTCGACATATAGAAGGCTGCAAATAGATCCATATCTGTCACCATGCACAAAACTTAAGTCCAAGTGGATCAATGACCTCAACTTAAATCCAGTTACTCTGAACCTGATAGAAGAGAAAGTAGGAAGTAGTCTTGAATGCATTGGTATAGGAGGAGATCACTTCCTACATATAACACCAGTAGAACAGACACTGAGAGAAACAATCAATGGAACCTCTTGAAACTGAGAAGTTTTTGTAGAGCAAAGGACATGGTCAACAAGACAAAGCGACAGCCTACAGAATGGGAAAAGATCTTCACCAACCCTACATCTGACAGAGGGCTGATATCCAGAATAAATAAAGAACTCAAGAAATTAGACATCGAAATGCCCAACAGTCCAATTAAGAAATGGGCTATAGAGCTAAACAGAGAATTCTCAACAGAGGAAACTCAAATGGCTGAAAGACATTTAAGGAAATGCTCAGCATCCCTAACCATCAGGGAAATGCAAATCAAAACGACTCTGAGATACCACCTTATGCCTGTCAGAATGGCTAAGATCAAAAACACTGATACCAGCTTATGTTGGAGAGGATGTGGAGCAGGGGGAACTCTCCTCCACTGCTAGTGGGAATGCAAGCTTGTACAGCCACTTTGGAAATCAATATGGTGCTTTCTTAGAAAACTGGGAATCAATCTCCCCTAAGACCCAGATATACCACTCTTGGGCATATACCCAAGGAATGCTCAATCATACCACAATGGCACTTGCTCAGCTGTGTTCATATCAGCATTGTTTGTAATAGCCAGAACATGGAAACAACCTAGATGCCCTTCAACTGAAGAATGGATAAACAAAATGTGGTACATATACACAATGGAATACTACTCAGCAGAGAAGAACAATGACATCATGAGGTTTGCAGGCAAATGGATTGATCTAGAAAAAATCATCCTGAGTGAGGTAACCCAGACTCAGAAAGACAAACATGGTATGTACTCACACATAGGAGGATACTATATGTAAAACAAAGACGACTAGACTGCTACTCACAACTCCAGGGAGGCTACCTACAAAACAGGACCCTAAGAAATACTCAGGGATTGCCCAATGACAGAGAAATGCATGAGATCTACATGAACAATCTGGACATGAGTGGGGGTAATGAAGGGCAAGGGTCGAGGGAAAGAGAGCTTGGGTGAGCGGGAGATCCCAGCTGGATCAAGAACAGAGAGGGAGAACAAGGAATAAGAGACCATGGTAAATGAAGAACCCATGGGAATAGGAAGAAGCAAAGTGTTAGAGAGGTCTCCAGAAATCCACAAAGATACCTCCACAATAGACTACTGGCAATGGTCGAGAGAAAGCCTGAACTGACCTACTCTGGTGATAAGATGGCCAACGACCCTAACTGTCATGATAAAAATCTCATCCAATGACTGAGGGAAGGAGATGCAAAGATCCACGGCCAGGCCCTAGGTGGAGCTCCAGGAGTCCAATTGGCAAGAAAGAGGAGGGATTGTATGAGCGAGAATTGTTGAGACCAAGGTTGGATAAAGCACAAGGACAAATAGCCAAACGAATGGAAACACATGAACTGTGAACCAATAGCTGAGGAGCCCCGTGGAACTGGATCAGGTCCTCTGGATAAGTGAGACAGTTAATTAGCTTGAACTGTTTGGGAGGCCCCCAGGCAGTGGCACTCGGACCTGTCCTTAGTGCATTAGCTGGTTGTTTGGAACCTGGGGCTTATGCAGGAACACTTCGCTCAGCCTTGGAGGAGGAGACTGGACCTGCCTGGACTGAATCTACCAGGTTGAACTGAATCCCCAGGGGAGTCTTTGCCCTGGAGGAAATGGGAATAGGGGTAGGCTGGGGAGAAGACGGGGCAGGGGGAGGACAGGGGAATCCGTGAATGATATGTAAATTTAAATTAAATTATAAAATAAAAAATTAAAACAAAGAATTACATATCTCCTTGTTCTCTAATTATCAGAGAACATTTATTTAAACAGCAGAGATTAAAAAGTGATAGGGTGAAACTCAGAATTTGTAACAGTTAACAAGTTGTTTGCAGAAAGTCAAATCCAACATAGGCTTTTTTTTTTTTTTTGGTTTTTCGAGACAGGGTTTCTCTGTGTAGTTTTGCGCCTTTCTTGGGACTCACTTGGTAGCCCAGGCTGGCCTCAAACTCACAGAGATCCGCCTGGCTCTGCCTCCCGAGTGCTGGGATTAAAGGCGTGCGCCACCACCGCCCGGCTCAACATAGGCTTTTTTAAATAGAATAAAATTTATTAAATTTAAATTCTATTGTGAAAAATTTAAAACTTCAAAAACTATAGAATGAATAGGATAGAAAAATCAGAAATTCCTATTCAGTGGTAATAAAAATGTCCAGTTCAAGGACAATTTGTTTCTCTCAATCACCTCTGTTTCTCCTCCTCTGGAGTTAATTTAAGATAAATCATCAATGAACTAAGCTACAAGTGCTCAACTAATGCAACTACATTGAATCAATGACTAAAAAGAGTTCCAGTTATATTTCATATGTATGTATATATATTTTCACAAAGATAAACATATATATACACATACAGCATCTTCAAATATAGTTTCTCTTCCTTAGAGTATTAACTGAAAATAATGAATGTATCTTCAATTTGTTATCACTCATAAATATCAATTTTATCTCAGCTATGTAGTAACATGATTAGTTGAGTGTTGTGGAATATTTGTTTAACTATGCAAAGATGTGTTTTTATTTGTTTAATTATATAAAGGTGTGTCACTGTTTTACCTTGCTGCCTAAGGCACATGATTAGTCTAATAAAAAGCTGAACAGCCAATAGAAAGAGAGGGGGTATAGGCAGAACTTCCAGACATGGAGAATAAGTAGGAGAAGGAATTTAGGCTTGGGGGGAGAAGAAAGAAAAGAGATGAAAGGGAGATGCCAGGGGCCAGTCAGCTAGACACAGAGGAAGAACAAAAGTAGGACATACAGAATGAAAGAAAGGTAAAAAGCCCTGAGGCAAATTGTAGATGAATATAAACAGGTTAAATTAAATTAAAAGAGCAAGTGGGACAAGCCCAAGCTAAGGCTGAGCATTCATAATTAATTGATAATAATTCTACATATCTTTACTTGAGAGTGGGTTGATATCCCAAAGAAAATTCCAATTAGAGTTGAAAAATAATTTAATATAATTCTTACTATCCTGGAGATTTCGTTATACAAAGGTAGGAATAAGAGGAAATGAAACAGCAGTGATGATAAATCATGTATCAAACATACACAGTGGCATTTATGAACAATAAGGCAGGAAGAATTAAATATAAAATTCCCAACTCATTTTTTCATCATATCTTTTTATTCTGCATGAAAATTACTTCCTCATGGTATAACTGCAAATATCCATGCCCATTTTTGGAAGTGCTTACATGTCTACAAATTTAATACAGATTTTCAAATGAGTAATTCAATTCTTGAACATAGTCTTTCACTATGAACTTTATTTTGTTGACATTTTGTTTACAAACTAGAATCTCTATTAACATAAAACATATATTTATATATTACAAATCAATCAACCAGAAAACACAAAATACACCAGTATGACTGTTTCTGGGCTGATAGCCACACAGCACTGGCATTTTCTACATCCTGTTTATTAGAATAATACTCCCTTGAAAATCTAGGTGTCATTCTACAAAGAACTTTTCACAGCAACTTAAAGAGGTGTGAAAGGATCTCTAAGAACTACATCCAGAAGTAGTTGGAGGTGCAGCTGAGTATCTGCACCTATTTATGTGGCATGTGGAGGAACCAACTCAAAAAGTCTTCTGGACAAATGGACAGTCTCTATTCCAATCTGTGTAAAACAGAGAGGCCAATTATCTCAAGTTGTGGTTTTGGGAATTAAATAATTTAGTCTTTGTTATTGTTTTAAGCAAAAGGGTCTTACTGTTAGTCAGCACTAGATTGTCTAAGACGGATGTATTTCGACGTAAATTTCTTTAGATAGTTGGGTATCTCAGGGTGACAGAGCTAATTTTGAATTGCAATCTACTTTCAGACAACTAGTTGTCACTAGAAGACCAAAGTATGCACTGAATGATACTGGCCTTCTTGTTGTCCACATACACTGCTCTTCAAACCCAAAAACCCTGTGCACACTGCTTTCCTCAAGTTTAGAAAATCTCAAAGTGTGTATCTAATATATTTCCAGACTTATGTGATCTGGTGTCAAGCTCTGCTCTGCAGAGAATATAAAACTTTTGAAAATAAGAACCGTGGTTTTATCCCTTAAAGGATAATATTTGTCACATAATCAATGTTTATTTTTGAATGAATGAATGATTTAGCACTCACTTGCTTATGGGACTTGTTCAGTGAGTGTTTATAGCTTTCTTACTACTTAGATATAGCATAGTGTCATAAGTTTATGAACTCTAATCTATCTTTTTGAAAATACACTTACTCTCAAGTAGATTATAATGAAAATGATCCATTTTCAGTATAACAGTGAAATACAAAGCAGTAGGCTACCAGTAGGACACTGTTTCCTTACCTCTGTAATATAACACAAATCAATCCTATTATCCTGTTTTATAAGTGAAGCCGCATTCTCAAGAGGTTGAGGACAGATAAGAGTCTGCAGCTTATCTATCCAGCATCTGCCACTTAACTGCCAATAACTAGGAACTGACAGCTTGAAATAAACCTGGGAATATCAAGAAGACTCCAGTCAGGAGGTGAGAGGCAATATTATCATTTGTAAAAGATTTAATATGAATAATTTTAACCAAGTGAAGCGAATTGTAGTGAAGATAAAGGAAACTCTAAGGTAGAAACTATAAAACATAACTGCCACCATTATTGTGAAAGGAATTAATTGCTTGACCTGGCATCTTGGAAGAACTCAAAGCTCTGTCATCTGTGAATTGGAATGAAGGAGCTTATTTGGTGACTATAGAAAGAACTGACACTTAAAATCTACCTATAAATGAAGGAAACAACTGCTGTACTCAGGAAGAAGACTCTGTTATGCTCTTCTTCCTGCGAAATCTGATGTATTGTCTAATGCCACCCCTTATCCAGGGACAGAACAAAGCTGCTGGAAAAGCACAAATATGTTTTCTAGCATCCCATCTTTCCACTTTCATTGCACCATACTGATCCAGTTTACGTGGATATTTTACATCTACATGGACAGTCGTCCACCCAAAAGCTAAAGGCCACCTTTTTTAAAAAAAAGCAAAGAGCAATATTAAAATAAGAAGCCCTCTTTTGAGTTCTTGGCCAGTGTCATATGAGCGACTCACAGACGTGTAACCCAGCGCTCTTGCCTTTGCTTACTTCCAGGAAGTGAAAATTAAGTCACTAATGCTGAAGACAGGATGTACTGCAGAAACAGGACCCAGAGACGCTGAGCTGGAACTGACCTGAATGCCACTTCCCTGAGAACTAGCCTTTAACCAGAGGGCACCAAGCAAGCTTCAGACGAGGTAGGCAACCAACAGTGCTATACACTTATGACATCCATGAATCACGTCAAAGACAGCATGGGATGATGAACCTAATGGTGCAGTAATGGCACACCTTGGAGAAAACCAGCAGCTCTCTAACTGGACTTAGGACCTGCTCATTGCCTGGGACCAGCAACGTAGCCTGAGAATGGTCCAGTTGGACAAATGAACAATCTGCATGTCACCCTTATCCCTCTGGGTTCTGTTACACTGTCAATAACGGACTCTTTCCTGGGTTTCTCTTAGATATCTTGTTGTCCTGTTTTGTGGAGATCCTGAAGTTGGGTTTTTGAGGATTGTCCCCTTCACATGCTCCAGCAGTTCATGGATGAGGTGGCTGCTGTTAGGGTGGGCCAACACATAGCCCTGGTTCTGGGCCTGGGTGGTATCTCGGTTTGTCAAATCACCAACTTTGCTTCATCATCACTACCCAGGCAAGCTCTCTAGCCCTTGGCTAGCTCACCCAATGCAGCCTGCAGCAAAGGATGGGGGCAGTTCTTTTGTTCTCAGGTCCTAAGATGGCTCAACCTCAGTCATACCATCAGGGACAGCTCTACTGTGTTTGCCTAGGCAAGTGCATGGACTCTCTCTCAATTGCTATATGGGCATACAAGGTGGGAGGCAGGGTCAAGCTCTCCTGTTGTCATGACCTGAGGGCTGGCTCACCTACACCTATGACATCAGGGTCAGCTCTAATGTGTTGTCTAGGCAGGGTGCAGGGTCCACTATCCTGTGTTGTTGCAGCTGGTGAGGGGCCAGGCTAGTTAGTTCACTGTCATGACCCCAGGGCCAGCTCTCTTGCCTGCTGCAGGTAACAAGGGATGGAAGGGAGAGGGCATCTTTCCCTCACATGGCAGACAAAAGGAGGGAGGGAGTCGGTTCTGCTGCTCCCCGAAATCCCTGACAACAGGGTCAGCTCTAGTGTGTTGCCAAGACGGTGTGCAGAACCTACTCTCTTGTGTGCTGCTGCCAGTGAGGGGCAGAGAGTTCTCCCACCCTCCTGACCAGAGGTCAGCTCTCTCACCTGCTGCGGATGGCAACAGATGAGTAGGGAACGGCATCTTTCTCTCACCATGCTACCACATGGCAGATGAGGGGGTAGTAGGGTCAGCTCTCCTGCTCTCATGCCCTCAGAGTCGGCTCACCTACGTTCCCAACAACAGAATCAGCTCCAGTGTGATGTCCATTGAGTTGTATGACTATGATTAGGGGTGGGGCCATCTTTCCTGAGTACAGACGTGGTCCTCAGCAGCAGCCCGGTCATGGATATCCCCCGACCCCTGGTGGCAGCTGTGGAAACTAAAATCAGCACGGCTTCTATGGCAGCATGGCTCTCAGACACAATCATGGCCCCAGGTGGCATCACAGACAATAGGGCTTGCATGGTCCTCAGTGGCGACAGGAGGTGTAGACATCAACACAGGCCCCTCAGCTTGGTTCTTGGCAATAGCCCAGGCTCGGACATGACCTTGGACTCCGGTGGCAGGGAGGCCATTCACGACAGCCTATTCCTCACCACCCTTCCCTCTTCAGATCTGTCTCTCTCCCCAACCTGTGGACTCTTCTGCCTGTCTCACTCTCTTCCTTTCCCCCACTCTGCTTGCAGACTGGTATGGTTCACTGATGCCTGGCAGGCTCTTTGTTGAGTCACAGGTGGCACTCGGTTGAGTCCTGCCCACTCCAGCAGCAAGGCATGTCATAGAGATGTTGCTTTTCATCTCTTACATGCCTGGGCCTAGAAACCATAGGCTTGGTGTGATGATGGCTTCTGGTTGGTTGTGTGCCCCCAACTGCACCCCAAACCAGGGGATCTGGGAGGGGGAAGCCATCTGTGTCGTGTGACATTCAGGCTTGGAATGTGTCAAGCCACTCCTAGTTGATTGTGCCTCCCCAGATCCCCTTGTCTGGATGGAAGCCGTCTTTGTCCTCTGCAACTTAGGTCTGGAAAGTGCCGAGTAGCCTCAATTTCAAACTTCTATTTTTTCCCCCAGAGATGTGAGTGTGTGTGTGTGTGTGTGTGTGTGTGTGTGTGTGTGTGTGTGTGTATCTCTGTCCATCCTGGAATTCTCCCTGTAGATCAGACTGTCCTAGAATTCAGAGATTTGCTTGCCACTGCCTCAACAGTGCTGGGATTAAAGGCATGTACAACTACCACCTGGTTCAAGCTTCCAATTTATGTTTAAGGATTTTATCCAGTTATGCAATGAAGAAGTCTTGAGTTTATATCAATTTGTCTTTTTGAGGTTTTTATTTTGAAAAAAAAAAAAAAAAAAAGGATACCAGAAAATAAGGAATGCTGAGAGCAGGGATCTTCCCTAAGGGAGAGAACAGCAATTGGTTAGCCAATATCACATGGTGAGCAATGCGAACAAACTCAAAAGTAATATACAGATTGGTCAGACTACAATTTTGCATTTTGCATTTAAGAACATATAGGTATATAACAACAATTAATGAGAAAAGAGGCCATGAATTTAATAAAAATATAAGGAGTGGTATTTGGGAGAATTCAGAGGAAGTAAAGGGAGAATGTAAATGGTGTAATTACAATCTTAAAAAATAAAAGAACATTTTAAGGTATAGAGAAAAGTACATACTTAGCCACAGGAAGTACCGCTGCTTGCTTATTTTAATTACACCTTAAACTTTGCAATATTTGAGAAATGTATAATCCTAAAATATTAGTTACTCCAATGATGAGAATCAGGGAGAACTATGAAGTATGAAGAGGCTCTGATTTTGAAGATTAACTTGTGCGTGCATGCGTGTGTGTGTGTGTGTGTGTGTGTGTGTGTGTGTGTGTGTGTGTTCTAGTGTGCACACATGTTTGTATGTATGTTTATGTGTTTGCCTGCGGGTGTACATTCATGTTCTCATGTGCCCATGTAAAGTGACCAGCTATCCATCTAAGTTACTCTTTCTCTGTAGTTAGCCTTCAAAGATTTGACAGTGGTTCTTTTTGATCTGGAATTTATGGAGTAGTCAAGTATGGCTGGCCACTGAGTACCAGAGAGCCACATACCACTGCCTTCCCAGATCTAGGATTATAAGTCTGTATGAAAATGTCTGGCCCTTTATGTGGGGTTTGTTGATTGAACTCAGACCTCCAAGTCCACATGGCAAGCACTTTACCAACTGAGGTATCTAATCCGTCCATTAAGATAAACCTTTAATAGCGACACAATCCTCATGGTTTAAACAAATGAGATTCAGATACAAAGGAGGGGAAACAAAGGGAAAGAAAAAGAAATGAAAGTGAAGCAGAGAAAAGGGTGTAAGAATAGATACAGGATGGGTTAAATGTATAAGAATATTAATAAATTTATAGTTCAGTAATGTCTGAGGTTGTACAGGCTGCATGTCTGAAAAGAAACTCTAAAATGACAGAAAAAAAATGATTAGTGGAGGTTGATGTATTTTGTATAACTGAATTTTATAATGATTTTAATCAGGGTATAATTTCTTGTGCATGAAGCCATTCTGATATTTTAAAGAGCTTTACATAAGTATTTCTATTTTTCCAGATTCTAAAATTTCACAAAAGCCTAGATTTTGCCACTTTTAAAATACTCAGCACGTTGTAAATTAATGCATCATTTTCTTGTTAAAATCAGCCTTGCATAAAATGATCTGTAACTGAGCAGGAGCAATAGCAAAGGTGTGAACCACTCCAGGGAAGTGCTAACTTCAGAGCCCAAACTAGAACATTTAAAGGCGAAAATTTCAGCAACAGCAAACAGATGTTTCTGCAAAATATCATTTTTTCCTCCCTGTTTACCAAACTCCTTTTCCTATACACATTTTTCTCTTCTCTCCATAACTTGGACTTTCCTGCCACTTTACCAATTTTCAGTGCCCACTCATCCTTGAAAGCCTTCATTTCTACTTCTGCATTTTACCTCCTCTGCGGTAATTGCCATGGAAGATGGGTATGTGGTTCTGTCCTAAAAAAATGAATTCAATATTAGTGACACTCACTGGGCTGATGACATGGCAAATTGAAGGCCTTTGTTTAATCACAATAACCTAGACACCAAACAGTGTACAAAACACCAAAGAGTACTTCACAGTTGGTTGAATAACTATTCAGTTCTATTCTCAGAGAAAGAATAAAGATTAACTCTTTGGCTTAAAAGACAATTAGTATTAATTTTTAACATGACTACATGAAATAGATATTTACTTGAAAAGACATATTGTATTGATGATACCAATCAAATAGCCATTAGGCACTATTGAATCTGGATGGCTCACTAAGGCAGACACCTGCCTACTAATTGTAAGTCCCAATTAAGTCTGTGATTGCATAGACATTAACTCTCAAAAAGAGGATAAACACATATTTCAAAGGCAACTTTAATAGTTGCACTGTGTCATTAGCAAATTCCCTATTCCACGGGACACAAAAATTTCTAGTAATGTGTCTTCCTAAACACAAAACTATCCTTCCCTGTCTTTAAGAGTTTAACTGGTATAGATGATGTGTTAACGCTAGAATGGGATTCTTAATGGCAGAAACATCCTTTCATCCTATCAAATATCTGATCATGGAGGCTTCAAGGAAGAATACAACCAAAAATACGTAGCACTCAATGATATTCTAAGAATAATGTATCTTAGAAGTGAACAAAAAACATGAACTTCATCATTTCCTGAATTACTCAGAGACTCCCTCTTGTGATAAAGTTCTAAGGAAGTGAGCCATTTGCAGAAACTCTGTATTCTTTTAATGGCCAGGAGTTTGGGTTGGAAAGTAAAAATCCTATGGAAAATTAGAGAAATCTAGTCATAATCAGGGCATGTTTAAATGAATATGAGCCCTCATGAAGAGTTAGGACCTTTCTAAAACTTTATGCTATATTTAGAACTTAAATAGTCCATGCCTTAATATGTTTTGCTCACTGAGATTATTGTTTAAAAATAAATGTGAGAGGATACAAACAATGTTATTTTGGTCACTGCCTGTCTTGGTTGTGGCTCTATTGCTGTAATGAAACTCCATGACCAAGGCAACTTATAAAAGGAAGCATTTAACTAGAGGACTGCTTGTGCTTTCAGAGGGTTAGTCCATAGTCATCACGGTGGGGAAGAAAGCAGCAGGCAGGCAGGCATGGTGCTAGAGCTGAAGCTGAGAGCTCATATCTGATCTGAAACTTGTAGGCTGGGGTGCAGGGGAGAGAAGGAGAGAGAGAGAGAGAGAGAGAGAGAGAGAGAGAGAGAGAGAGAGAGAGAGAGAGAGAGAGAGAGAGAGAGACTGGACCTGGCATGGGCCTTTGAAAGTTCAAAGGCCACTCCCACTGACACATCTCCTCTGACAAGGCCATAACCACTCTAGCAAAGCCACACATACTCCAACAAGGCCACACCTTCTAGTCTGTCACAAACAGATCCACTAGCTGAGGAGCAAACATTCAAACATGATGACTATGTGGAGGGCATTCTCATTCAAACCAGGATACTAGCTAATAGAGTATCATGGACTGGTTAAAGAAAACATACAAGATACAGTCAAACGAAACAGATTGCTAGATCTTTACCTTTAACAAAGAGGACTAGAGAAAGAAAGAGGATCCTTAGCTCCTAACTTGTTTGGTGGACTAACTAGATTATCAGTGAATTACCAGATAAAAATGTAAAGATAGTGACAAAGGAATGACCATTACATAATGGATTTGTAGCTAGTCATCCTTATAACCTCTTAACATGGATACCAATCTGCAAAGAAAACTTTTCTTGTTGTTAATCAACGGTCCATTGCTCCACTTCGGTAAATTTAAAACAGAATTTGGAATATCAGTAGAAAGTTTTGGAGAAAAGATACTTCCCAAATGAGCTCACATTATCACAAAGTTTACAATCTGGCTCAAACTATTAATAACCTCTATTGAGTATGAATTGTAATTATCAGATATTATGAATATCCTTTTAATTCATACTATTTTGACTGCCTAAATCACATCTTATTGATGAATGCCAAGTTTATGCATATGAAGGCTTGATTTCATCTCTTCTAAAAGTTAAATTTAGAAGATTATTTTTTAATTTTGGTCAGAAAGCAATGACAACATCATTAATAACACGTTGCTAATAATGCTGAGCTAGGAACTTGCTACTGTGGGTATTAAATCATAAAAGCAGTTGATCATGTGTTCTTTTAATTTTAGTGGTGACACAACCGAGCACAGAATTTTTAAAACATGCCTAAGATCATAAAGTTAGGATGCGGTCAAGATTCAGTTTTTCCTGATTTCAAAATCTCAGTCTTTAAACACTCAGCATTTTTTTTCTGTATGATAATTAATACGTATGGCATTCCTTTACGAGCTTCAAGCAAAGATACTTAAAAATAGAACAGACTGGAGTGATATAAATGACATAGATACTTTCTTATACAAGGACACCAAGGTGGGTAAATTATCCCTGAACCTTCCTTCTGGCTTTGCAATGGCGAAGATGAAATGAAAGAGTCATTTTCATACAAAGAAGCCATTTTCACAGTGTTATTCGATCAGAAAGGTGCTGCAGTCTCTAGTTACAGAAGACTATTAAAAACACGATTGATTTTTATCAATCTGATATTACTCAAAGGACATCACCATTGCTTAAGAGAGAAGAATGAACCAAATTACCTTTGAGTTGACTTTATCTATATAAATACCAACTTCAAATTTTAACGACTGTTCTTGCAAAAGATACATACAGTGAACACTAAAGTAAAATACTCATGATCTTTTCAGTGATTTTACAATTTTCTTAAACATAGTAACTCTGCCAATTTGCTAAAAACAGGATAAATTTTAAGAAATTTCAAGCTCTAAATTCAAGGCAATGAGAAAAGTCTAGAATTATCATGCATAATTCAAAATGGTTTCAAACTCACTGGATTGAGCATTTTAATTCTCTGAAATAGCTAACATCTTGTTGAGTACTAACCTAAATTAAGAGTCAATGCCATATGAATAATTACATTTTCCCATTCATTAATTCCTCAGAATATAAAATCTGCGTTCAGTTTGGGCCCAAGAGATATGTAGTATTATTTATGATTTTATTGTGATAAAGTATCAGAAAATATTAAATATCATCATAAATATTTACTTACACAGGCATGAAATCATCAGTTCATTCAGAGATGAACAATTATATCCACATGAACAATATATACCTTAGAAACTATATATACTCTTTGAATGTTTGCTATTTTATTGCTGGATTTCTTTTTTTTTTAATTTTTATTTTTATTTTGCAATACAATTCAGTTCTACATATCAGCCATGGATTCCCTTGTTTTCCCCCCTCCAGCCCCCCTCACCTTCCCCCCAGCCCACCCCCCATTTCCACCTCCTCCAGGGCGAAGCCTCCCCCGTGGACTGAGATCAACCTGGTAGACTCAGTCCAGGTAGGTCCAGTCCCCTCCTCCCAGGCCGAGCCAAGCTATCCTGCATAGGCCCCAGGTTCCAAACAGCCAACTCATGCAATGAGCACAGGACCCGGTCCCATTGCCTGGATGCCTCCCAAACAGATCAAGCCAATCAACTGTCTCACCCATTCAGAGGGCCTGATCCAGTTGGGGACCCCTCAGCCATTGGTTCATAGTCCATGTGTTTCCATTTGTTTGGCTATTTGTCTGTGCTTTATCCAACCTTGGTCTCAACAATTCTCGCTTATATAAACCCTCCTCATTCTCGCTAATTGGACTCCCAGAGATCTACCCAGGGCCTAGCCATGGATCTCTGCATCCAGATCCCTCAGTGGTTGGATGGGGTTTCTAGCACGACAATTAGGGTGTTTGGCCATCCCACCACCAGAGTAGGTCAGTTCGGGCTGTATCTCGACCATTGCCAGCAGTCTGTTGTGGGGGTATCTTTGTGGATTTCTGTGGGCCTCTCTAGCACTTTGCTTCTTTCTATTCTCATGTGGTCTTCATTTACCATGGTCTCCTATTCCTTGTTCTCCCTCTCTGTTCTTGATCCAGCTGGGATCTCCCGCTCCCCCAAGCTCTCTTTCCTTCGACCCTCGCCCTTCATTACCCCCACTCATGTTCAGGTTGTTCATGTAGATCTCTTCCATTTCTCAGTCATTGGGCGATCCTCGTGTCATTCTTGGGGTCCTGTTTTCCAGGTAGCCTCCCTGGTGATGTGAGTAGCAGTCCAGTCATCCTTGTTCCACATCTAGTATCCTCCTATGAGTGAGTACATACCATGTTTGTCTTTCTGAGTCTAGGTTACCTCACTCAGGATGATTTTTTCTAGATCCATCCATTTGTCTGCAAACCTCATGATGTCATTGTTTTTCTCTGCTGAGTAGTATTCCATTGTGTGTATGTACCACATTTTGTTTATCCATTCTTCAGTTGAAGGGCATCTAGGTTGTTTCCATGTTCTGGCTATTACAAACAATGCTGATATGAACATAGCTGAACAAGTGCTCTTGTGGTGTGGTTGAGCATTCCATGGGTATATGCCCAAGAGTGGTATAGCTGGATCTATGAGATGGATTCCCAATTTTCTAAGAAAGCGCCATATTGACTTCCAAAGAGGTTGTACAAGCTTGCATTCCCACCAGCAGTGGAGGAGAGTTCCCCTAGCTCCTCATCCTCTCCAGCATAAGGTGTCTTCAGTGTTTTTTATCTTAGCCATTCTGACAGGCATAAGGTGGTATCTCAGAGTTGTTTTGATTTGCATTTCCCTGATGATTAGGGATGTTGAGCAATTCCTTAAATGTCTTTCAGCCATTTGAGTTTCCTCTGTTGAGAATTCTCTGTTTAGTTCTATAGCCCATTTTTTTAATTGGACTGTTGGGCATTTTGATGTCTAATTTCTTGAGTTCCTTATATATTCTGGATATCAGTCCTCTGTCAGATGTGGGGTTGGTGAAGACCTTTTCCCATTCTGTAGGCTGTCGCTTTGCTTTGTTGACTGTATCCTTTGCCCTACAAAAGCTTCTCATTTCAAGAGGTCTCATTGATTGATTGTTTCTCTCAGTGTCTGTGCTACTGATGTTATATTTAGGAAGTGATCTCCTATGCCAATGCATTCAAGACTACTTCCTACTTTTACTTCTAGCAGTTTCAGAGTAGCTGGTTTTATGTTGAGGTCCTTGATCCACTTGGACTTAAGTTTTGTACAAGGTGATAGATATGGATCTATTTGCAGTCTTCTACATTTATTGCTGGTTTTCTAATGCCACATAATAGGAACCTTATTCAGAAAGAGCTTTTGCAGCTTATTAGATAAAATAAGATAGTTTTTCTTAAGAGAAACTAAGGAAGAACTATCCATATGTCTTATTACCTGACCAAAGTCTAAAAAAAGATTTAAAAAAATTCAACATTGGGAATTAATTTGAAACTCTCTCTCTTCCTCTCCCTTTCCTTCTCTCTCTCTCTCTCTCTCTCTCTCTCTCTCTCTCTCTCTCTCTCACTGTGGGTGTGTTGGTGTGTGTGTGGGTTTGTGCATGTGTGCAATTGGGTGTGGAACAACACCACAGAACTCCCTGAAGATGGCAGGGGATACCCTTGGATGTCAATCCTTGCTCCCCTCACTTTTAAGACAGTTTCTTGCTTAGATAGAACTGGCCTACAGTTTCTGGATATTCTCCTGTGTATCCCCCATCTTGCAATATGAGCAGTGGGATTACAAATGAGTGCTATTCTCTGCAGTTCTCTGTGGATCTGGACCCTCATTCTCATGACTGTGGGGGAAATATTTATTGACTAAACTATCTCACCAATCCAGTGATCATGGGGATTTAAATTTTTATTATTTTCCTTTATTTTAATGGAGGAAGGGTATATAAATTTATAAATACGACTTTCAGGTACTGTAAAGCTCTCTAGTTTGGGTTGTCTTAGATTTTTCATAGGACCCATGACTGAAGCTTAAATACTATCTCATTGATTTTTTTCTCCTACCTGAGTTGTTGATACTATATGATAAATGATATTTGTTTTCAGAACACTCCTGAATGAAAGACTTCAGAATAACCTAAAGGCACTGTAATTGTCTCTATGTGTTCATTTTTCCTTTGTAACTATTTATTTTTTTAAATCTCAAAAACAAGTAAATTTGAGGAGAATAAGATATTTGTGTGAAAAATAATAAAGTAAATAAAATAGGAATAATAAAATGAATCAACATATATATATATATATATATATATATATATATATATATAATATTTGGGGAGTCTTTTACAATTTCAATAAAATGCAACTGTAATTATATAAACAAAAAATTAGATTCTTTCCAAGATGTTGTATGAACAATCAACAAGAACAAAATATTCTCCAAGCTACAGTTTCATCTAAACAAATCTTACATTAAAATATAAACAATTTTTTCTACACTAGCACACTTGAATGTCATATTTTCATCCAAAGTTATCTGATAATAATAATAATAATAATAATAATAATATAACAATAACACATGCTGTATAAGTATATGGTTTGAAGTCTGTTGGTAAAGATTATAATTTCTCAATATAGGACAAATTATATTCCCTTTAAGATCAGCCTTAAAACATAACCTTTTGCCAAATACTGAGAGGAAATACAAATGCTTGTCAAATTCTCCCCACTGGGAAAATATAACTATTATGGATTTACTTAGAACAATACATTGTAATCAAGTAGATTGACATTTGCCATCAAGGAAGCAACTGATGATAGGGAGTCAATCTCTTCTTAACTGTTCAGCATAGCAGGAGCTATTTAATGTTAGAAATAACAATTTTTGTTTTATTTCCTTACTTTCTTTTCCCTTTTTCATTAAATTTATTAATTTGTCTCTAAATACTTGTGTGGTTTTATTTTATTGCCATGATAAAATATCTTGGCAAACAGCAAACAAAAAGAAAGAGTTTATTTTAACTCTCATTTCCTTGTTAAGGTCCTTAAGGTCCACCACAACGTGAAGATCACAATGGCAGCAACTTAAAGCAAATAGTCACATCACATACACCAACTTAAAGAGCAGACAAAAATGAATGTGCTTATGTTCACTGACTTGGGTGCTTGTGCTTACCTCAATTTCTCCACTCTCAGAATTTCAGGATACCCAGCCCATGTAATGCTGCTGCCCACAGAGATCTGTGTCATCCTGTGTCTATTAACTCCAGACAATTCTAAACAGACATGCCCAAAGGCTAACCTAAGGCTGATAGACCTTCACTCCTAAGGGATTATTCATTGTGTCAAGGTGATGATTAAAGCTAACAATCAAAATTTTAGATAAGATATGCAATATGAAAAAAAAATAACAGCTCTGATCCTTTTATTTGGTGTTCAATGTCTAAATTAAGAGGCAGATTTCTGATGAGCATGCACAAAGACATACATATATTCATATACATATATAGTAATATATGTATATTACTATTGATATTCAGAACATTAATTTGGACAATTAATGTTTGTAATGACGGCTTCTTTGTGAAAGAGGCATGGGAATTGTTAGTTGAATAATAGGTGATGTCCAAGAAGAATGGTTAGTCCTGGAGACATGGCTCAGTGTTTAAGAAAACTTTCTACTTAAGTAGAGGACCCGGGATCTACTCCAGGACAAACACGGCAGCTACCTAATGTCTGTAACTCCAGTTCCAGGGAATCTAATGCCTTCTTCTGACCTCTGCAAGCACAAGGCACACATACCATCAAAACACTCAAACACATAAAATAAAAAAATTTAAAAATTAAATATTTACTTAAAATAGGAATATGGCTGTGCTTATGAAAGATAATGGTTCATCTAGGAGAACAACAGGAATGGCATCAAAGGATGACCATTGTGAATAGGAATGCTCTGGGTTCAAATGCTCTGGCTGAGAATAAGAGAGAGCATACCATGCCTATGTGACTATCACATTAAGGTGTGTGAATTCACATTCACATAAAAAGAAGGAAACACTTAAGATATAAGCTAGAAGTCATTGAACATACTTTGTTCTTATTTGTAAAATATCTGGACTTTGTATGCAAACTAAACATAGACCAGTGGGGAAGATGAGTAGGTGACCTTGTAAATTCAAGCATGTAGGCTGATGGTGGTAAGAAGTTGAAATTTGAAGTATAGGTAATATATTGGACGGAACGTAAGTTTGATTTAGGAGCCTACTTTATCCCATAATGATTGCATATTAATT